>NW_015112997.1:60737-91104 GCF_001443285.1 Poecilia latipinna
TTGTTTTTATTTTTAAAATCCAAAAAAAATTTTGAACCAATGTGAAAAAAAAATTTTGTTTTTTTTTTTTTTTTTTTTTTTTTTTTTTTACTTGAATATATCGGGTCACGGTGCTCCGGCAGATTCGTGCTGTTGCAAATCTGTATTTTAAGCTCGAGTCTGCGTCTGTGCTTGTGGTCCGTGCCTTTATCTGACTTCATAAATAATCCTGACTATTCCCTCTTCATTGTCTAAAGAGTTGGCTTTAGAGACTGTGGATAAGAATCAGCTCAGTTGCAGTTTAAGTGAGTTTTGGGAGAAGTGGGGGTGGAGGGGTGTCGAGAGGGAGGACAGTAAGGAAGATGGAAGGTTCAAGGGAAGGGTGCTTAATACAGGGCACTGCAGCAAAAGCAGTGGAGTGTAAAAGGATTGTACCGCAGAATTTTCCAGACTTTGCTGCTGCTCAGACCTCAAACCTTCTTCACATTCTTTTGTGCCCTGATAAAGTGTTTAAAATGGGGGTTAAAAAAAAAAAATCACACTTCATCTTTTGTCGTTTATTTGAGTTTGTACAATCGAGTGACAATACAGCAGCTTGGCTCCAGTGGACTGAATTTCACACAAAGCCGTACGTCTGCGAGAAGGGGTTCACCAGAGGGGTTGTTTCCCGTAACTGCCAACCCGCATCTCCCATCTCAACCCTTTCTTTTACCTTTGTGCTGTCAGAGTGGATGCTCTTACTGTAAGACTCGCCTTGTAATTGTCTGTGTGGCTTTGTGATTGCCGTGAGTGGAGGGGTGAAGGAGAAGGAGAGTCGGTGCAAGCAGAACGGGGCCGTAAATCAGGGACCTGGAGGGATGGAGACGGGAAGATGGGGGTCAGGTATAGGATGGAGGACACTGGAGCACACAATGGCTGTTTTATAGATGAACAGGCTGCAAGTCTGACAGAGCTCGTTGCAGCTGTAAAAGCTCAGATTATCCCTTTAAAACTGCTGATAAGTTACAAAGCAACCACGTTTTGTCTCTTGTGACTTGAGTTGACTTTTATTTAAAGATATTATGCAGAACAGCAGCAATTTCTAATTTTGTTTTTTAATTTTGTTTCCGTTCTTGATCTTAATAATGGAAGCAGTTTATCTGTCTCGGTTTTCGCCTCTCTTTGATTCTGTGCATCACGACCTTCGTATACCGGCGTCTTTGTCTCATCCAACTCTTTGATAGCTGATCTAAAAACACACATCAAACGCATAGATTTATTGATTTCGGCCACCATCTTGATTGTCATGGTAGGTGGTGAATGTCTCGAGCAGTGACATTGCTCCACAGGCTGCCGACCGTCTAGCTTCTGTAAAATCACCAGATATAATTCGCATAAAGTATTGTAAAAGAAAATATTCAGGTCCCTATTTATATAATCCATAACAAAAAGAAAGTATGCTTGATATGTTTTCTAAATCACTCTATCGTATTAAATATATTGGAAGAAGAGGTTCAAGAATATTTGTAGTTGCACATTGCATAACACCAGCAGAATATGTAGGAAAAGATGTCTAAATCTCAGCAAACAGGCTGTGATTTTACTGTTTTTGGCAGAGAAGACATTGAGATTGCAGAACAATTTTTATGTTAAAGCTTACATATTGCAATTTCCTTTTTCTTTTTACCATATTACTGCATGCCAACAATTTTCAAATAAAGATAAGAAATTTGACTATTTTATGTGTGATATTTTTATTGTAAGCTTTTTTTTTTAGTGAATCATAAAAACAAGCTTATCCATCAATCTCCTTTATAAGAACATTTAACAATAACATCTCAAGATGGATTCTTTATTCTAAAAAATGTCATTATTAAAAAGATTTCCGATGTAGATTTAGTGATTTTTTTTGTTTTGTTTAGTTTTTTTTTTTTTTTTTGGAAGGATGTCAATCAAGAGATTAGAAACCAAAAAAAATTACATTTGGTTTTGAAATGATCTCATCTGGTTCTGGATTTTCTCTTCAGGTGAAGCAAACTAACATTGCAAAGCAAGGAGGAAACGGGGGGAGGAAAACCAGCATTAGTGGAAGCCAGTGCGGTGAAATATCCCGTGCTATTTTGAGGTGATTTGATTTAGACACCTATATGGATGACAGTGTAACAATAAGCTGCTGTGGCAGGAAAAAATACAGTCTGAACAAAGAGATGCCCTGCAGTATAAACAACACTGATGAAACTGTCAGCTTTTACTGAGGCTAAGACATCGATCTTTGTGACATCTACCTGTAAGTACTGTTTGTAAGTTGACAGTAATAGCTTTTTCAAGATAAAACATAATCCTTTAACACTCTTTGGGTGCGTTAAAATCTGAGTGAGCAGCTCAGCAGTAGGCATCTGTAAGTGCTTTAAAAAAAAACAAAGATCTCACACACCCAGATGAAATGGGTTTACTCTGCTGATGAACACATTTTAGCAAATGATTGGAGGTCACAGCGTGGTCCACAGTGTTTCATCCAGTCATTGAACCACAAGGGCTTTATCTACCCTAATAATTTATAACTGCCCAGAGTGACATGAGAAGAGCAGACGTACACTTTTCTGTACTCTGCTGACCTTTCAAAGAGTATCACCCCTCACTTTGTCCTTTAGGATCCCACCCCCTCCTAGACTTCAATCCACAAACTACCTCACCACACCTATAGCTGTTTTTTATTGTCCTCTCCAGACTGCTCTCATATCTTTGATTGATCTCTGCTTTCCCTTCATCCTGCATGGATGCCATTTGTGTTCTGTCAGGCCCTCTTCTCCCCCCTTACTCCAGCCAGCCAAACTAATGGCCTGTATCCACTACTTAATAGCACTGTTACATCACTGGATGGGCTGCAGGCCATTATGGAAGGCCACGAAGCCACACCAAACCGCTTGGGGCTCCAACTGTGTCTTTATCTACTGTCTTATTCCTCCCTTTCAGTCCTTCAGGATATGTTCATCGCTGTACTTATCTGTTAAATGGTTTCTACTTCTGTTACATTGCTGATGGTGCTTTTACAACATCTCAGTCTTTTTTTTTTTAATGTTCTTCGTGATGTGCAGCTCTGTTCTTCTAATCTAATTCTGCATTCACTCGTTTCCGTTGAATTGACGTACTTTTAAAAATGGGCTTCGGTTTCATTTTATCCCAGAAAATTGTATTTGGTGTCGTCTTAGTTTCTGCCTTGACGGAAAAGACGGAGAGCGCAAAATCAGTTATTTGCTATAAGCCATGTAAAACTTGAGATAAGATTTGTAATTCAGCAGTAGAAATCTCTGAGTCTCGGCGTACTAAAGTCATCAGGGGAGTTTCCTTTGTTTTAAACTTTGGGCAAGTTTAGGAAAGAAGCTATTAACTTGTAGTCATGCCCTGTCTTATGAAGGTCTATGCTTATATGTAGAGGCTTTATTATATTCTAGAACTGGATCGCCTTCAAATATTCAAAATAAAATCACATTAGAAAGAAAAAAAATTCTATAATTGATGATTAAATGCACCTATATGCTTAGTTCTAACATGTTAAATAACGTGGGAGGCTTTATAAACCATAAACTAAGTAGAATAAAATATTATAGTTTAGAAAATAGCCACTGCGCTGTTGTTTTTGCAAATCATATGGAGCTTTATTGCGGAAAATGAAGACTTTAGTTTTGCAACTCTCATTTTATGTCTGTTCACCATGTGTCAAGAGTTGTTCATGCAAGCATCTGACCCTATGCTATTCAGTGCATCTAGAATAAAACGACAACCTCTGCAACAAATGCAAAAACAGAGACAAAGAAAAGAGGCAAAAGCCGAGTTGAAGACGGAACCGATTCAAGGCTGCAGGAGGAAGAATGCAATAGGCAAAAATATAGGGCAGCATTTGCATCAGAGTAAAACAGGGGAGAGAGTCGTGTGTCTGCATGGTAAAACTTGGCCTTCAACTTTTCCTATCTGTTACGCCTGTTTGTGCACTAGAACAGCTACGAGATAGTAAGTATGAAGAACGAGGACAGCAGGGGGAAAACAAACCTGGAAAGTTTTATTTTTATTTTATTTTTTTTATTGAAGCCAGGGGTGTGTGTGTGTGTGTGTGTGTAGGTGACAAAAACTTCTTCACCTCACTGTAGCTGAAGTGTCTCTGCCAGATGGTGTCTGTCTAAAAGTGAAAGATGCGAAGGCTAGAAATAAACTGTTTAGGACAGCTTGTTGATAAGATGCATCCCGAGATCAGAGACAGCTGGAACACCTGGTGCTGCCTCAGCCAGCGCGAAAGCTCACAGGTTTTACTTCTGGATTTCTGAAGACCTTTCGTCTACGTTAAGCATACCTTAGCTACTTAAGCTAATTTATTCAACTAATTCACTCAGTCCGCTTTGAGGCTCACTTACCAACATTTCTTCTTACAATCCAAGCTTGTCCATGTAAAACATGTAAGTTGTAGTTGAGTTAAATCTCATGCTAAGTAGAAGATCTTTTTAACATATTCGTCTACGTCTGAGGTGCTCGATGTTAGTCGGTAAATATTTAAAACCACCTCACTGTGCGTCAATCTCAGATCTGGGTGCTCGCTTTCTTTGCCGTCTCTTATTTCGGCCTACTTGTTGCACCATGCGACAGCCCATGGAGCGTCTAAATCCATCTGACGACAGTGTGCACAGTGCTTTCAACACTCGCCTGTCAGAAACTTTCTGCTCCTTATCATGCCAGGAAATTCTGTATCTATGATGTAGACCAAGCTCATAGAAAATAGTTTCACCAGAAGTGGCAGACACAGCATAGGAAATCCTGGCATTAAATCCTCTCTGAGAATGTATTTTGGACATTTGTGGGCAGAGAGTGAAAATCTATGAGGAATATCTTGTAGCATGCTTGTCTTTATTCACCTTTTTTTGTAGTTTTCCCACCTTTTAAAGCAGAAAAACAATTTTCATTTCCGTCTTCTGCTACTCCTTCAAAGTGTTCCAGGTAGACCTATGTGTAGGCATGAGCAGTCTCATTTTTTGTTGTTGTTTTCCATCTCTGTGTCTGCCTTTCTGTTTTAATGGCTTTTCAGTCCAATCCACCCTCTGGCTATGTGCAGCTTACAAGACTTATCCCAAGGGAAGTTCGTGCCTTGCTGTTTTTGTCATTGAAATTATTTACCTGTATACACCACTCGGGTATTTATTTGCACATTACTTTCCATTTTGATTTATGCAGATATTTCTGTCCTTCCAACTCATTCCTGATTTTCATCTGTTTGCTGTTTCCATGATCTTGTCTGTTTGTTTGTTTGTTTGTTTGTTTGTTTGTTTGTTTGTTTGTTGTTTTATTTATTTATTTATTTATTTATTTATTTATTTTTAAACTCCTTTCATGTTATGTACCAAACTCCTGGTACTGTTAAATCTGTTATGTCTGTGCTTCAGGTGGCTGATCACTTACTATGCTCAGTCTGCAGAAGTGATTTTCCAGAAGTTACCCAGATGAGCAACCTAAGCTGGCTTTAACTTTTTCAGATTTTGTCATATTATAGTAACAAATGCCAGTGTGTTTTGTACAAGAGATTTCATGCATAATTGTAAGTTGAAATAAAATTATATATATATATATATATAGTCTTTTTTTCTTAAGAGACAAACTTTAAAATTTTGGCATGCATTTATGTTCAGCCTCCATGTTTTTTGGGGGGCGTATGTCTCTACCACATCAACACAGAATTCTTTTTTTCTGATCATCATAAAATTAAAGAAAGGGCATCTGTGAGTAACGATTTTCAAGTCACGTACAGATTCTCAAATGGATATTCATCAGTTTTGGTCTGACATCTTGAAATTGGCCCCTGTCTCTTTAAGAACCTCATATCCTTTCCAACACTCCTCCCTAAGCATATCATCACAACGGTGCGTCTCCATGCTGTCCGATGATGCCGGTTTCAATCATTCACACACGTATATTCATGCAGCGGCACCGCTATGCCCTCTGACCGCCACCACCAGGCAAGGCGGGTGAAGCGTCTTGCCCAAAGACGCGATGACGGAGGCGTACAGAGCAGGAGTCAAACTGGCAACCCACCGATAGCGGGTTGAACTCCTACCGCTGTCGCCACCGTCGTCCCGTGACACATATAATCACGGTAAAATACGAACAATTAAAAAAAAAAAGTTCTAGGTGAAATTGTTAGCTTTTGTGTGGCAAAATTGTGTTTATTTTGGTCTTTAAATTGATGTTGTCACTCCTCAATGCTAGCCTGCTAATAACAGGGAACTAACGGAATGATTCTAGGCCTGCCACACTCCTTCTGTCCTCCCCTGGGCTGCACTGTCTATTTGTCTCTCCCTCATGTATAATTCACATCTGGTTGCAACATTCTGGCTTTTCTTCCAAGACTTTTACTTTCCACATTAAGAGTTGCCTGTAGTAGAGTTCCCCCCACCCCCGTTCTTCTGGGCAATTTTTCCTACTTGTTTTTTCAAGGGGTTCAACTGTGCATCACTGATTTATTTATTTATTTATTCATTTTTCCTGCCTTTAAATGTATTTTTTTCCCCTTCATACGGAGGAAAGGGACAGTCATTCGCTTATCTTAGTCATCAAATTTGGGTTTCCTTAAGGGGAACTGAAATGAACCTCGAAAATGTGGCGTTAACCCAAAGGAGGGGGGAGGATGAATTGTTTATGACGCACGTTTGTGCTCTAATGTCAATACAACTGAATGCTGATGGAACAGAACCGATTGATAATCACAAGCTCGTCAGTGACGTGTTCCTGATAAGCTTCCATGTGCCAAAGACTTGCAAACACCTCCGATTTAATAAGTGAAACCCGTAATTTTCCCATTACCAAGTGCCCTCCGTTTGTCCCGTCTCTCTGCAGTGTCTCTTCAGGACATCACTATGAGGAAGGCCTTCAGGAGCTCCACCATTCAGGACCAGCAGCTGTTTGACCGCACGTCTCTGCCCGTCCCTCTGCAGGAGAGCCTCCACACCTGTGAGGAGCCGCCACCTCTCAACATCCTCACTCCGTACAGGTCTGAATAATGTTGCTATGCACAAAACCACGTTTCACCTCATCAGCATTGCCAGCATGACGCTAATTAGATTGACTTTAACTGTTATTTTTTTTATGCATACTCTGCAAACGGTGCAAATGACTAATAAGTGTTAAAAGTCACAGTGTTAACACATAGAGCTGAAATGACCTTGAAAAGTAAACAGAGCTTTTTGGTTTCTTTGTTTTGAGTTCCTTCACTGGTCAAAACATTTATTTATCACAGGGTGGACTTTTCGACTGCAACCTTGAATGGTTGGGAAGTTGGTACAATTGCTCAGACCACATTTTTTGGAAGCGTTCCCGTCACAAGGCCTGAACATTCTGAATTTATTGCATAAATAGTTCCCAGATTTATCAATATTTAGACTACCTAGTGTTTATGCCATTTATACGTAAGAGGATTAGGGCCATGGGAAAGAAAATAAAAAAAAAATCTGACTTTAATCTCAGAATTCTGAGGAAAAAAAAGTCAGAATTGTTTTATTTTTTTATTTTTTCCCAGTGGCCCTAATCCTCTTCCATACATTTGTGTTTATGTCTTTGTCTTTAAATCTGGTGGACTTCCCTGAATACAAAGGGGAAAGGATGTGTCGAATTGGGGCACCTGCTATATATAATGCAATAACTTGTGCATATACTTCTTTTGGTTTTTAGGATTCATTAATATTTGTCATTTGGATTTTGTGGCGTATGAAATTGCTTTGATTATTTTTTCAGATATGGATAAGTTTCAAAAAGGGTTTTATTTTTCCAAACATTTTCACTTTGCCCCACTGTCTACTCTTTGTTCAGTTTATTCAGAAATCATCCGTCATGCAGTCCCAATAGGTCAGTGCAGTGTGTTTAAACCTTCACTGACACCTGATATTGTCTTCTGAAGTCATTAGACACTGTGTGTGTGTGTTTTTTTTTTTTTTTTAATAGCCAGGTGTTGCTTAGAAATCTTGCTTTAAAAGTTAACTTCTGTTTTTTATTACTGCTTGTACTGATGAGGCCCTACCTGACCCAGACGGAAATGGCTTCTTCATAAATGTCGCTGCTTCCTAACAATACTGATCAATCAAGATGGTTGCATCACGGCATCTATTTACAGGCATACTGCAGATATAAAACGTACAATTTGTGTAATTAAACTGTCTCCATGCACTGGGATTCTACACAAAACGTCAGAATAAATCAGAGGCTGTAATTTGTTCTGTGGTAGCATTTTTTTTTTTTTTTTTGTTCCTGTGGAAGGAGTCTTGTGCAGTGTTTTTAAGCCATCTCCTTGGGTTAGTTCTTTTTTGTTGCTAATATACTGTGCGATCAGACCGTGTTATCTTGGCTACATTTCAAACATTTACCCTGAGAAACCGAAACAAATTGTGCCTCCGTGACAGGCTGCAAGTTCCCAAACATCCAAATTAAACCGCGTCCTATATTTTATGTTTCCACACAACACTGGCTAATATTTAGAGTTTGTTTATGCTCAGAGGTTAATGGCTTAGCAAACCAAAAAATATTGGCCAGATATCAAGCTGAAGATGAATGTGGGAAGGGGGGAGCCAAAAGTCCGAAGCAAATCCTTTTTTCTTGAAACAACTTTTAGAAAAGGCAAAAAAATAAATAAATAAATAAAATAAAATAAAAATAACACTACAAAAGGTGTACTAGAAAATCTTGCTTTTTGGAAACAAAAAAAGGGAAAAATAAGGGATGATTTAAAACTTTTGCACATTCTAGCATGTGACCTAGTTGTCCGCTGTGATGTTCATGGTTAATGCTCAGTGGGATTAATTTTCTCAGATTTTCTTCGAGTTTGAAAGAAAACACTAAGTAAAAAGAAACCCCATTCAAAGACAACGTCTCTGTAACTGTTTGTAAAGATCACAATTTGCTTTATTCTGTTTTTTGGTCTTCATCATCTTCTGATTTTATTTTTTTTTTTTCCCCCCCTTTCTCGGAGTCCATCTGAATTTTAGATCCCGACTCCTCCTCCTGAGCTGATTGGTTCATCAGCGCTGAATGGATGATTGGGTATATCAGGGGTGATGATTTCATGCGTTTGATTAATAATTTAAAGTCCAACTTGAATTTTTGTCATCTTCCTAGTTCCACTGCTGTTCATTATTTCATCCCATCTCATCCTTGTCACCCACTGTCTTCTTTTCTTCATATCTTCTACTTTTTCACACCTCGCCTCACTCCGCTGGAGGCCTCCCCAGGGTCTTATTTTCCAGATGGACCCAGAACATAGCTTCTACATGTATGATCCTTTTTATTCCTCCTCCTTATGCACGAACATGTAAACGCGCACTCCAAACTAAATAAGAACATCAAAGCGTAATGATTTATCGAGTCAAATTGTACCTGCTGCAACACAAACCCACACCAAACTGGTCTCCCCTCTGTTCTCTCTCATCGCTTTGTTAAATTCAATTTTGTTCCCTTTGTTGTGCTACATATCATTAAACTTTCCACTCCTGCCGTTTGAAGTTGAGTCTTTTCATCTTCTATGTGTTCACTCTTATTGGTGTCATTGCCAAATAATTGCCTCCCAAGACGAGGCCAAGGCTGGATATAGGGAAATACTCGCAGATTAAAGTTTCAGCAGCCAAGAAGCATGAGATCTTTCCTGTTTTGGATCTCAAAACCAGGCAGCAGTGTGCCCTCCAGGCCTGTCCAGAAAATCATTATAATATAGTGAAAGGCGAAAATGCACCAGAGAATTAAATCTATCTTCCAAACTGTTAAAAAATAAATAAATGACACCGAAGATTATTGATCAAATTATCAAACCATGATGGCATTTTTCTGGTCTTCTGGATTGCGAGTTAAATTGTTCTTGGCCAAGTTATTTGCAACCGACAAAAAAAGTTTCTGCTTGAAGGAATGTATTGTTCTTTCTCAAATCCATTAACGCATCAACTTCCATCTATCCAAGATCCGGATTGCAAAAGTAATGGGTAACCCAGACATTCCTCTCCCCAGTTATAACTCTCTCCAGCTCGTTCTGGAGGATGTTGAGGCATTTCCAGGCTGGAAGTGAAACATTTTTTTGCCAGTGAGTTTTGGATTTACTCTGGGGTCTTACCCCAGTGAGACATGTCTGGAAATCCTGCACAGGGAATCCTCACCAAATACCTGAACCACGCCAACTAACTTCTTTTTGATGTGAAGAAACGGCAGCTCTTCTTTGGGAACCCTGTGATAAGATCTCCATTCTTTTCCTATGACAAATCAGAGCAGCACCAGCTTGACTGCAGACAATACCATAGACAAAATTTGAGCAAGGTCACGGCAACATTGTATGCTCGACGGTCAGGTAGCATGAGGGTTTCTAATGAGCCTAGAATACAAAATGTACAGAGAAAACGAAACTAGAGTACTTGATATAAAGTTGTGTTCATACACTTATAATGGTTTACTCTGTTGAGGATATAAAAACATAAGATGCATAAGTTGGGCTGTAAGCTCAGCTAATGTGCATGTGGCCGCGCTCTGCTCTGCTCCTATCAGTCACACACCCCTGTGGATTTGCTCTTTAATCACTCTGTGGTTACAAGCAACAAAATGGAGCGGGAAGATGGTAAACAAAAGCTAAAAATGGCAGAAGTTATACTTCTTACTTAAAAGGTGGTGTAAAAACCAAAACAGTAAAAGTTTGGGCCTCTCATTAGAGTTAATTAGTCGTGTTGGATCAGACAACGGGTTCAGTTTTTGTGGGCCCAACTGGGACAAGTTGGATTTTTTAAGCGTGAGCTAAACTCTATGCAACACCTCTTCAAGGCAGCGTTTCCAGATTCAGAAACGGCTAAATCATTTACATGTGGAAAAGGTAAAACCGGTACATTTTAGAGAGGATAGAGAGAGAGAATCGGCTTTCCTGTCTTCATTAACACTTTCCTCAGAGGTAAACAAGAAAATCATTGAAGTGACGCTTACAAGTCTTCTTACGGCAGGGCTAAAACAAAGTGCAAATTAGTTTTCTGATGAAGTCGATTTTCACAAACTCCCATTAACGTTGCAGACAAGAAGACGTTTAATCTGATTGTTCTTCATAGCAACGTAGAATTACTGCAAGTTGCTGGCGTAAAAAGCGAAGCTTGTGAAAAGATTTCTGTCATCTAAAAAGAAAAAAAGAAAAAAAACTTTTGGGAGAGCAGCACAGCCAGTGACTGATTGGAAAAACATTGCCCGCATAAAACTGTCATGTCAGTGTAGACCAGAATCTCTAAGGAATGTTTGATACCTTCTTAAATCTGTATGAGGTATTCAGGAACCTCTGAAGGGAAAATGTGGAGTAGCTGTTTAAGCTGCTTGGGAGACAAGCCTGCAGATGGTTCCTCGACTGTTCTTAGCTTGCTGCAATACACAGCATTAACTTCTAATTTCCCAGATCAACCTGACGTAATTCGTACGGTTTGATGGGAAGGTTTTGCGGCTTAAAAGGAAATGTTTTGAAAATGTTCACGTATAGGTAACAACCCCATGTCATAGCTGCACAGAAAAAGTCGTGACAACAACTTTGCTCTTGTGCATCTGCAGGGACGACGGTAAGGAGGGCCTCAAGTTCTACACGGATCCGTCATACTTCTTTGACCTGTGGAGGGAAAAGATGCTGCAGGACACTGAGGACAAGAGAAAAGAGAGGAGGAAGCAGAAGGTAAGTTAAGGCTTTGACATTTTTTTTTTCTTTTTTTTTTTTTCCATATTGCCGCAGTAGATTAAATAGTCTTTGTGGAGTAGTGAAGTTTTTAATTAGAATGACTTTAAGTGACTGAAGAGGCTTCTCGTATTTTCCAGCCCTGCATGAATTTACCAACAGGGTGACTCACTAATAGATTTGCAGCTCCGATTCATACCGCATCGCCTTTTCCTTTAATTATTCACCACTCATAGATAAATCAACGGTCCCCTCCGTCGGCCCTGTTAGTTATTACTTGTGTGATCATTAGATCTAATTAATGGGAGCATCTGCTTCTTGCCTGCCCCCGCACTGTGCATCATCTTTCTGCCTTCTGCTGACATGCATGAAGAAGGGTTTCCAATCTGACTAGACTTTTTTTTTTTTTTTTTTTTTCTGTGACAAAATCAGATTAAATGAAGGGTTGCTGAAGTATTTGAAGAAGCCTTGGTCTCTTACCGGATGCAGGGGCTCAAAACCGAGGGGGAGTGCTAATCAACTCCAGCTTGTAATTCCCTGCGTGGGAAGTGGCTTCCCATTTTGCCCCCTCGCAGTCAATCAGAGCTTATTACAGTCACGGTCAGAGAGAAGTAAAGCAAATGTTTTTTGTTTTTTTTGTTTGTTTTTTTTCCACTGAGGGTTTATATGAGCGCGGAGGATATAAATTGGCCGGTTATGAGGTTTTTAATGAATGTAGGAAATGCACCAGGTCTGAGGGTAAATGCAATGATTGTTTACTGTTGGTCCATTTAGTGTATCTTAGTCCCGCCTGCGTTTGTTTATTCTTTTCTTCGCTGCCCGAAAAGCAAAATTGGAGGCAATTTCCAACAGTAGGTGAACCCCATTTGCTTTAGAGGGCTGGGTTGATGTCACTGCTGGTAGTCAAAGCTCATTTCTCTGACTTGATCCTAATTAAAGCCTCGGGTGGGCTGAGCATATAAAGCCATGTTCATTTCCCCTCCTCACCGCAGTGGGGAGGTGGGAGTCAGACGGACCCCACGGAAAGACCTGCAAGACATTCGCAGGGACAAAACGGACCGATTGGGAATCATTGTGCGCACAGCTGCTGGTTTGTGTAGCCGTCACGGTGGGTAAATGGTCAGAGTGAGGGTCAGTGCAAATGCGTGGTGGAGAGTCTTTCACTGAAAGCATGCACAATTACTCGGGGAAGGACAGAGAAAAAAGAAATACAAAATTGCATAGTGTGAATCTAAGGGTGGTGATCTTGCACTTTACTGCTTTTATCTTAGCACGCCTCTCGGTCACTGCAATCAGTTCTCTTGTGGCTGTTTTGTACTCCATTTGATCATTTTAGGAGACTTCAGATACATTTTTCTAGCAGCATATCTCTCCAGTTGTTACTTCAGACCGCACATAAACAGCCTCGCAGGGCCACAACTGCACACATGAGTACCTAAAAACATCTAATAGACTATGATGTACCATGCAGCTGCAGTGTCAGGGACCTGAAATGCCTCAACACCTGTCAGTCACTGTGATTGCATCCGAAACTGGCTGTCAGCACATTTAATGGCACACCGTGTTCCGTCTCCCTTATTCTTTATTTATTTCGCCAATTCTTCTCCTCAGAATTTAAAATGATGAGCTGGGGAATTGTACTCTTGTGACAATAGCCGTGCGACTGCGAATTCCCGCCTTTCAAAATAACATTGAATGCTTCAGACAACAAAAACGGGTGGCATTGTGATTAGCTTATAAGGCACAAACAGCGCCATGGTTAGTAACATCGAGATAGTTTTTATTAGAGTTTACAGATGGGGGGGGGGGGGATATGAAGAAATACTGATGGTAGGTAGGGTGAGAAGCCCGGTTGTCTGGGGAGGAACTCGGAGTAGAACTGCTTCTCCTCCCCACTGAGAGGAGCCACACGAGGTGGATCAGGCATCTGGTTAGGATGCTTTCTTGTCGCCTCCCTGGCGAAGTGTTGCAGGTACACCCCACTGGGAGGAGACCCAGAGGAAGACCCAGGACACGCTGCAGGGACCGTGTGTCTCGGCTGACCTGCGGAATCCTTGGGATTCCCCCAGAGGAGCTGGACCAAGTGGCTGAGGAAGGAGAGGGAAGTCTGGGTCTCTCCGCTTAGGCTGCTGCCCCATGAAATCAGAAGATGATGGATGGGAGTGCAGTTCATTTATGAGATTGGAGTAAACCTTTAGGGTTAGTGGCAACAATGTTTTGGACACTTAAAACGGGTTCGATTTTAAATATTTTCACAGATTTATTAGCTAGAATAGTACACCTTTTCCCATTGAATGTCATGATTTGACATTAAAACTTCCTGATGAGAGCGCACTGCACTTGTAGTTCTGAGTTGCATAAAATAAAAAAAAAAATAAAAAATAAAAACAGATGTCGCATCAAAAATTTAATTAGCTAGCCTTATTAGTGCTAGTAAATATTTTAGTCAGTGTAAATATTTGTGCGAATGTTGATGAAGTCATTGAAGACAACAGCATGAAAACTGCTGAATAATGCAAAAATGATTAGTCATTAAATTACTTTTCCTACTAAGCAGATGGTGAGACTTCCATGTTGGTTTATTGCTTTTTCTTAGCACCCCTTCTCCTTTGCAACCGGCTAATTTCCTCCCAAGTCACTTGACTGATAGTTAGTCTGAAACCGGATTTACGTTACTCACAGACACAAAGCGTTAAGAGCCAGCAATAAACGAGAAACAGCACAGGACGGAGCGAGGAGCCGAGACGGCTGCTACGTCCTAATCTCATTAGGTTCTGTGTTAGCCTCATCCTCAGTGGATTAGCAGCAGACGAACTGCTGAGTGAGTCAGAGAAAAAAAAAAAAAAAGTTCAGAGTCAAGTGCCCGGGATGGGCTGAGAGAAGAATAGCTGGTGAGATCTGGAGGACAAAGATCGCATTCAATCTCCTTGACGTCGGCGTTCAGGTGCAAGTTTTCCTTATGTCCGTCTGACATTTGAATCTGAGCTTCCCCTGCTCCTGATTTCCAACTTAATGTGGACATCACTGGGAACTTAATGGAATATACTAAAATTGTTTTCGTTCTCCGTGCTGACTTGCACAAGAGAAAGATGTTTTCCAGAATTGGGCCATTGTTGGCTACAAAAAAAAAAAAAAAATGCATTTGCCAGCTATCATTAAAAGTGTCTGCTGCATAATTATGGAAGAACCTAATTTTTTTTTTTTACTTAAGAGAGAATGACAATTTTAGTGCATAGATGCATCCAGTTGGACTGCAGCTTAACTGGATGCATATTAAAATAAATTTTAATATACAAATAAATACATTGGTCTGCACATCTGCTCACATCAGCATCTGGCTGAATCCTTGAAGAAATCGGGTTCTGCTCTAGACTGTATTTAACAGCCTTAACGTAAAAATAACAATCTCGTAGGAAGTAATTGTTTGAGTTGGTATAGCTTGTCACATAACCAGATGTTTAGTTTAGACTTTGGTAATTGGTAATCCGTGATTTCCCATTTTGAAATTAAAACAACTGGAACCGTAACAAAAGTAAAGAGAAAAGAAAACAATCTAAGAATAAGCTACGGCAGTCGAGTACCAATTAGTAAGTAGGGCGTTTTACACAATTTCTACCATGACATTCTACTTGATAAAATGTCTGGTAAGGCTATTGTTAAAGAAAATGACAATAAGGAAATTAAACGTGCTGCTAGTTTAGTTTTGCTCTAATACTTTTTTTCTCTCCCATGCAATTATAAATTAATCTCAAAATAATGTTGGACTATTAATCATTACCCGTCGGGAAGCCGTTTCCTTTTATTAAGGGCTGAGCCTGGTGCAGTCATGTTGATGAAAATTATTATCCTCCTGCTGTAGAGCATGGATGGTAATCATTCAAATCAGCTAAACTAAAGGGAACCAAGTCGCACAATAAAATTCTGGTAATTAAAATGACGTCTCAAATGGTTTGTGTTGTATTCAAACATCCGAGCAAAGCAAGGAAGGCTGTTTATTTAATCAAATACATTCACTGCAATGTAGTTCTGCAAATATACTCAACTATTACAGAAGGTTAAGATGCAATATTTTATCATGAGCGCCGAAGACGTAGCAAAACAGAGCAGACATCAATCTCAAAGCCATATGCTGCCCAATAGATAATTTCATATATTTCTCATTAATACACTCCATAAAGCATAATTCACCACAGCAGCCATTCAGGGGGGTAAACAAACTACAGTTTTTGAACACACCTATGAAGCAAGTTACATCGCTTTCTGCATCGCCAAGCAACAATAAATCAAGTCGGTACTTCTGTGTTTCCCTGTGAAAATTTGCACAGTTAATTCACACTGTACTTTGCTAACTTTGAAGCATAAAAAAAAAAAAAAAAAAAAAAACAGTTTTGGAACCGATGGATAATCCATCGATGTAGAAAAATCTCATGCACACACTTAGATGGAGCTTATGCTGCAGAACAGCAGTATAGCACCACACTTAAGGCGAATAAAAAATTTAGTCGGTCCAACACAGTTTCACCCCAACAACAGTCCACAGCTACAACTTCAAGCTGAATGCGGTGCGAGTGTTTGGCAGCGTAACATAACAGGCATGTTAAGATTATTGTGGTGCAGAAATATGCGTCTTTTGCATTCCTCGTTCATGTGTGCGATTTTATACTTCTATCATGCTCAAAATAAATGAATAAAATAGGACGCTGCTCAGAAGCCGTCTTATTGATGCGCACCTCCAAAGTTGCCAGTTGTAAGTTCCCAAAGCTAAGACTCTTAACACCAAACATTGTTGAACTTGTTGCCAAGAGGAAGGACTTGAGGACAAACTGAACTTGTTGAGCTGTAAAAATTTCTAATTACTTGCTTAGATGCATAAATATTCAGCGGTGGAATTTGTCACCGCTGACGGATGGAAGGTAAATCAAAATATAACATAACAAATTCTGGAAAATTGTTTCACCTAGACACGTTAACTGGCTTGGGACGCTCAAGTGGGAGTCAGTCAAAGTGGTCAGTCTTCTTTTTCATTTCTTCCTCTCTTCACCCTAAAAACATGTAAAAAAAAAAAAAAATCAAACCTTAAATATTATGAGCTCTCGATACTTCAATCAGTTCAGTTTCCGTATGTTTTTTTTGTTGTTTTTTTCCAGTTTTACCGTTATTGCTGTGTAATACCACAATGTGACAGTTATGAGGTATCAGTGGTTCGAAATGTAGCAGTAATTGCTGCTTTTGGAGCTCTCTTCGCCTATTTTCTTTCCTCCCAATTTTTTTTTTTTTTACCTTTTTCTGTATCTGGTCTTTATCTAACTCTGTGCAGCTGGAAATGCCTTATCTTGTGTGCCCCAAGAGTCTTATAAGAGTCCTCTCTGAAACCCCTCCTCCTTTCCTTACCCCCCCAGAGGTAAGACTGTCTGCCTTCTCCTCACTCCGTCAGAGCATCTGCTTCCTGTGCGGCGGCCTGCAGCCTTTACAGCCTTTACTCTCCAACCACTAACTCCCACTAATTTCCACTCCTCTCCCACAGCTACCCACCACTCCCTCTGCCTCCACCTTCTGGTTTGCTCCCGGCAAGCGAGCTGCCCACTTTCAGTCTGACACTAATGGTCCTTCAGCACACCTGCATCCCAGTTGTGCCTTTGGGATCGGCCTGGCAGTTCTAGACATTGATTACTGTCTGTGATTAATCTTCCATGATGTTCTGAACATTGTGAAGGCACAGTATGCAGACAGCTCTGGCCGAAACGCGGTGCACCCGGTTATTTTATTCTTTAAAAATAACAATTTCACATTTTAGACTCAAAGCAAAGAAAAGTAAATATTGTTAAAAACCAAAACGGACAGAACATGCAGTGGTGCATTTGGGATACAGACGGTGGATAAACTCTTTAGTAACAACGAGTGAATTCTAGCAGATTTTTATTTGGTCAAACTAACTTTCTGCCCCGTTTTGCTAATAACGTCTTCCTGCCTTTTGGTTTTGAGACAAACTAACATTAAATAATGATTTCTTCTTCTGATTGCATTTGCATACTGCTCCCTCCATATTTACATTAAATCTTGAAATGTTTTTTGCTTTTTTTAAATTTTTTTTTTATTTTTTTGTTTGTCTGGGTTTTTTGTACCTCCCTTATCTTGGTGGTGACGAGGTAAACTTGAGTCCTCTAGTTTAATTTTTGTCACAGTCCCAGCTGTGAAATTTTAGGTGAATAACTATCAGGATAAACTTCATTAAATTGTCACTTGGAGAAAAATATGCCCAATGTCATCTTATATTTATTTTACAAGAAACCAAGAAGTCATGAATTACTCTTAAATGGTTTTAATGTATAATTAATGTGCCAATAATTATTCAGCCTTCACTGTAAATTAGGTTCAATGGAAATATATACAAATCCATCAGCTGTTTGTGGTAAACAAATTAAAAACAGAACACTTTAGAAAGCTTACCCCACATATTTATACACAGTTTTTCAAAACTAAAATGCAAATCGACGTCTTCCTGACAAGCATCTTTAGTAATTGGCTAAATGGTTTATAGCAAGACAGCAGTTTCTGGCCGAAGAACTTCACAAAAACTCAGAGGAAATCCTCATAGCTCCTCCTTACAGTAGTGTTTGTCAGTGCAGCAACCACGCCCACTTCCAGTTTCTGACCAATCACACAACATCCATCTGACAGCACACAGAAAAAAAAAAAAAAAGCTCTGTGCAGAATAAGTGTTAAGATTAAGCTAGAAGAAGTAAACCAGAGGTGTTTGCATGTCGTATTTCATGCAATAAAATGTTGCTGCCAACAGTCCGGGTATACAAGGTGTTCGGTGTACATTATTTATTTATTTTTATTGGGTTTTCCCCACTTAATCCATGTTCTCAAATGAACATTTATTAAGCGGCTCTACAACTACTAAAAACAAGAAGCTGTTAATACATTTCCACAGTTGTGTATGTGTGCGGAGGACGCTGTGTATCAACCTGGAGCTTCACAATAAAAGTCCTACCAGTGGTTGTAGGTCTTTTAATTGAAATCTAATTCAGTTTGAAAGCCAGCAGATCAGCAGCAGCTGTCCAGGTTTATGTTGTGTTATTGTCAGCAACGAGGTGGTCCAGTGCCTGCATTCCTCCCCAGGCCTGCTTTAGGGGGGAGGGGAGGGGGGGGGGGGGGTACATAGAAAAAGTTCTGCTGGGTCTGTCACTATACATACATGAGCACAAAACCGTCCACACGCCTGGAGTGCGGATGCGAACGTGTGCAGAGACTCTCAAACACACAGAAATGCATAAATCGAATTGCTGCGTCTCACACGTATAGCTCTCCCTCTGCTATTACCAGTCCATTCTTGTGAAAGATGACAGTTCATCTGAGCCACAAAGCTCCGTGAAATTGGCTACATTTATAACTAACGTGACAAACGTGCACACGTGCGTGGATACGCTCACACAAAACTTCTTTTTTTTTTTTTTTCTGCTTTGTTTTCGCTCCTCTTTGTTGTGTTCTCCAAATTTTGTCACCTTTATTGCAGCCATAAAACTTGCGCTATACAACTCCACACGTGACTTACAAGTGCTCGTCATACACTTGAGGCGTTGCCGTCCATCTGCTTGAAATGTTCTATCGGAGTGCTGCCTGATTGCAAAGGAGTGAACGCTGGAATAACGACATGTTTCTGACATGCAGTTTTCTGTAGAAGGTAAAAGCACATTATTACGAGGTAGTGCGTGTCTGAGTTGTGGGTTTGTGTGTGTTTTGGACACAGAGACTTCCCTTCAGGAACCGCCCCATCAGTTGGTAATGTGCAATGATAAATGAGAGCCTAATCAATATGCATTAGGAGTGATCCCTACACCCTCTCGCAGCACGCTGGCCGCTGCAGTGGACGGACAAAGTCAACATCATTTAGCTTTAGCAGAGAACTGCTTGCCTTCAACCCATGACGTTGAGTCATCCGCCTCTCAGATATCGTGCTTCATTTGAAAATCTACAGTTATTAATTGGGCACGGCAGGCCAAAAAATTGAGTAGAATTTAAACGCAATGATAAATTGCAGCCAATAAAACCATATAAAGCTACCTCGTGTGTAGTGCCTCACACGTTAACTTTTTCACATTTTGTCACTTTGCAGCCTCAAACCTCGGTGGACAGTTTTAGGTGATAAACCTACACAAAGCAGTGAATAATAATGGAATGAAAAAAATAAAGATGCATGCCTTTTTTTTTTTTACATTACCTGAAAAGTGTGGGGTACATTTATATATTGAGCATTTATATATTGAGCATTTATATATTGAGCGTATATTGCCCGTTTTTTTATTTGCAAGACAACTCATATTTGCTCCAGAGCCTCTCAGACTGAATTGTGTTCAGATGAATTTGCTTTAATCTAAACCCTTGTATTGAGGTTCTGCCTGTATTTAAGTGCGCTCGATTCAAGTCTCATTTCTTAGCTCAGTCTGGGCTTTCTCCTATTGACTTGGATTCTTCTGATACAGTTTCAACCGAGGCTAATCAGCAAACGGAAGGAGAAGTCGTGAAGGATGACATCGATTTTCTGCGCTTTTAGAATTGCAGTCTGCCTGTTGTTTCAGTGATGCCAGTGGAGGAAATGAACAGAGCCATTCAGTCCACATTGGCCACGCTTCCAAATATTGAATTAACAAGCCCTTCATTCGGCTCAGCACTTCCCTCTTCGCAGCACAGGACGGTTGTTTACAGAGCAGGCGATTTCCATTAAGCTTCACAGAGTCAAACTTGCACATTACATATGTCACGGTCAAACATTAGCGATTGGGTAAAATTTAAAACTTCAGCAGAGTCCACTCCTACTGGAAGCAATAGTTTTTCAATAGCTGGGAGTCCTGACCCTGTGTACAAAGCAAATAGCATAGAACTGCTGCCTTGTTTTCAGCAGGCTATGTAAAAGATAATTTTGTGTTTAAGGTGATGCGCTGTGCTTGTTTTCCTCCACATCGAGAGGCTGTGTCCTCTACATGGCTTGGGGCGAACTTCAATTGGGGATTTCTTACAGCGTTTTGTTTTTTGTTTGTTTTTCCTACAACACTCCTCAAAGTTCATATTTGAGGGGTGCACCACTAACAGATTCTCCTACATGAGTTTTGGATCTCAGCAGCTCCTTCAAAGCTAGCAAGGGCCTCTCGGACGCTTCTCTGTTTAATGCTTTCCTAATCAGTGGTGTATTAAATGTTAAAAGTCAAGTATATCGTTTTATAACCCAGCCTGCTCTAAACTTCCTCACGTCTTTATCTCTGACACATCTGCTGTGTTCCTTGGTCATCACGAATCTGTTTGATCAGTAATGTTCACTAACAAACCAAAAAGCTTAAAAATAAAAATCAGCTTGATTTCTACTGAGATGAAACACAAGTGGACTTCAAAGGCAATTTTTTTTTTTTTTCCTTCGGGTTTCATTCAGAGGTGTCGGATTGTAGAACACGTTCCAAACTTCTGCGATTTTTATTTGTAAAATAATTAGAAAACCCATCTGTAATGTAGCTTGCAACTTGGATTTGATTTGGCTTGGAAGAAATTGAATATTATTTGCAAAAATATCCCCATAAAAGTGGACTGATGCTCACAAGACTTGCAGAAAATGTCAGTTTCCTTTGTTACGAGTGCAGCCAACCACACAATAATGTCATTCAAGCAAACATCATCTGACCACAAACCGTATAGATCTACATCTGTAAAACATTGTGACACTTAACTGTTTGTTATAATGGGAATGGTTTGTTTTTTTATGTTTTAAGTGGTTCAAAAGTGGGCTGTTTCTATTTTACATTTCCACAATATTATGGAATATTTTATTGAAGGAAGGAATTTTAGGTCTTGTGATATTTTTTTTTTTTTTGTCAGCAGGATTGCATTTCATCAGGCTGTATAGCAAGAGACTGTTTGGTACTTTAATGTGTCACTGAGTTCAAAATGCTGCATTCTGTTGTCCTTAATTTTGTATCAATCTGCCATTTTATTATAAGTTGATCAGCATGCTTATGCATTTTTTTTTTTTGGTTGAGCATGTCTCCAGCCTGTGCTGTCATCGCTGCTCTGAATTGTTCCGGCTCTCACACAGATGCCCGCTCTTCCAGTTCTGTTTGCTAGTTCCAGTGCACTCTTCCACTCGGCCCCGTTCCCCCTCTCTCCGCCCCCTGTTTGTTTGGACGTGTGTGAGAGGCTGGTTGTTTGCGTCTCTGCTACCCACCTGTATTGTCACATCCCCCCGCCCCCAGGATGCATGTGCTGTCATTTTCTGTTCAACAGCACTTTTCTTTTTCTGCCTTTTCGCTTTTGTCTCTCTTGTTCCCACCACACACACACACACACACACACACGAATATTGCCCGTGTCCCTGTTGACTGTGAGGCAGTGCCGTGCTCGTCGCTGTGCCATTTTTTTTTTTTATTTATTTGAGCCCCCTCCCCTCACCCCTGGTGCTTTTGTTTTTTTGTTCTTGTAGTTGCAGGACCCCCGCATGTATGATCAGGTCTATAGGTACTTAGACCTTCCAGGGCAGGTATGTGAAAGAAAAAAATAACTGATTATTTTTTAAATGTTGTGTGCGATTTCTGCTTTAGCAACTTGCTGCTTCATTTCTCTACAGTTCTGTGCTTAAGCTCTTCATATATTAGTATCGGGGACAGAGTGCTGATAATCCAGGCAGATATTTCATTATTATTCAGTTGTTGTTGTTTTTTTATTGACTGAGTATTTTGATTGAGTTGATCGATGGGCACTCCCTGTTTTCGATTTTTTTCTTTCTTTCTTTACTGACTTCTTTAAAAAAAACCTGATTTCTATCTTTGCATATCTAAATAAACAAGCTTTCTGATTAACACAACTGCAATGGTAGTTTTAAAAGATACTTTTGAGCTTAAGGTTAGATTTTAAATGTTTCTCAGCATTTAGCATAAAGATAACTGTGATTCTTTCTGTTCATAAGCCAGGCTCTAAATCTCAGTGCTGCTTGTTGTTTGTGTGTAAAAAGCTTTAACTGTGTGATTTTTTTTTTTCCTTATATGAAATATTAGACATGATCAAATCTACCAAATAGCTATTTTTTTTTCTTCTTCCTCTCATCTTTTTTCACTCATCCTCATCTGTTGTGGATCTGACCCCCCCCCCCTCCCATTTAAATCACACCCTTCTCACTCATCTTGTACCCCCATTAATTTCCCTCCCGTTGTTTCGTTCTGCCCCTCCGTCGCCCGCTCCTCAACAGCTGAAGGCAATCGACCGTCCGCCTGAGCTAGAGAAGGTGCCACGGCAGCCTCACGATCGGAAGAAGGAGTGGCAGAAGCTGGCGCTGGGGGCGGAGCTTGCCCAGGACGCACCTGAGGACAAGCACAGGGAGACCAACGGATCCACTGGTTACCACGACAGCAGGTGAGTGCAGGACGCATCGTTTCCAGCCGTAAAGTCTCCAAATGATAGAAACGGAGTGTGAAGGGTTCCTGCGAAATCTGGAATAGCGCGAGTAGTTTTACAGCCGAATAAGTATCTAGCCGTCTATTCACTCTTAAGACGAATAGGCGGACGGATACTTTATTCTTTAAAATAGGCTTTAATGGACTCAATAAACCTTGAATATGGCTTCAAAACATAACTGCTTTTTGCTGAAAACGAATTAGACCTGACCGTAGAGCTAAAGCCATCAATGACTTAGTTAAATTAACATTTGAAAATGGGTTCTGCGTAATATATATGTATATAATATTTTCTATAGACTTTATTACGCCACCAAGGTGTATTCCTACTAATGTTCAATACTTTCATTTCAGATGTATGCAATTAAGATTTTATGCAAACTTGTTGCTTTCCTGGATGCATCTATGCCACAAATACTAGACAGAAAATCTTTCCTACAAAGATAGTTGAGAATAAATTTCATGTAAATTGACATGACAGTGTTGCCTGTGTACTGATAATGTCAGATAGTGTCTATGAAGGGCAGATGTATTTTATGCATAGGAGCCTCATTTTTAGAAACTGATACAGCTGCTGCGGCATATATGCCTTAATACATAATACTTGTACGCAAGAAATACTTCTAATTTATACAGAAACTTGGAAACTCATACATACCGCATCATCTTTTTCCACACGTTGTCGCTTCCCAACCACAAACTTCAAGGTATTCTATTGGAATATAATACGACACACACAGAGTAGAAGCGTGGTGATGAAATGGACTGAAATGGAAACATGGCGTTCACATACACTGAAAATTTAGCTCATTCTTCTTCAGTCTGATTGGATGGAGAGCATCTGTGAGCCACTGCTTCCATGTCTTGCATCAAATTCTCAGGTGGATTTAGATCTGGACTTTGACACTGCAAACTCTAGAAATCTGGTTGCTAACTGGAGAGTGATGATTAATTTTTGAAAGAAAGTGAGGTGGTCCCCCTGTGAAGTTTGGTGGTGGCTGCATCATGCTCTAATGATGGTGTGGGGGGGGGAAAGGTGACTGGTTACCTGCATTTCTTTTGTCTCTCTCCACGAAAACTTACGTAAGAAATACTTAACACAATGGTGGGTTGGATGTAAATAGGGGGCCAATAAAGCAAAAATGGTGTTGATGATCATAATGTGTGCCATTTCTTCAGAACTGCCCTGTACATGGAACATCTGGACGGGCACTTCTCGCTTGCAGCGCTGCCCTACACCCAGATGAACGAGCTGCTGAACCGCACCGGGGACAGAATGTATTCCCGACCCCATGACCCTCCTCCCCCGCCTCCCCCTGGGCACCCACTGGGCGAAATCAAGCCCCCATCTGTGATCAGGTCGGCTCTGACGTTTGTGCTGAAGTTTGTTTTTAACGACTGCACTCATACAAATACAATATATATCCATATATATATCTATATTGGCTTGTTCACCATTTTATATTCTGGTTTGTCAAATTAAAGATTTATTTTCACGCCAGGGAAATCCTGGTTAATAGGGAAAGGGGAGCGGATTTTGCTGGTCAAAGATGAACGGCATGATCAATAGCTTAAGGCCATAGAGCATATTAACGGCTGGTTTTCTGCTTCTGCTCCTCTTTTACGACAGACGGATTGATCGAACACAACCAAAATGTTTCTTTATTCTTTTTTCCTTCGCAGTTGTCCTTCCAGCATTCTCCTGCTTTTGTCTGACTTCACACCGGTCCTGCATAAAAGCTGACTTACCCCTCAGCATTTGCTTGATGTCTTGCTGTGTTGTCTTCTTCATGAATTGCCATTGATGTGCTCCGTGTCTCACTTTCACCTCCTTCAGTTTTCATTCGAATGCGTTTGTAGAAAATATGCTCTATGCTATTTTCTGCCGCTTGCTGGTTTGTTTTTCTTTTTTCTGCAGTGCAATTTTCTCTGCAGGAGGAAACATTATTGTGAGCTTTTCCATCTTTGTGTTGCAATGTCGTGGTTCACATCTATATTTACCCTCACAGCTTCAGCGACGGTGAATGGCCAGCATGATTAGCATTCTGTCTTTAATGTGGGTAAATGCTGATGGAAGTCTGATAACAGTGGGGATTTTAGAAAGGATGCATCCGAAGTGATTTCTCAGTCCCCGTTGCTCATGCGTTATTGCACATTTTTAATTAAGAAGAGTTGTGATTTTAGTTGAACAAAACAAAACAAAGATGTTGACATTTGCTTCCTCCCAAAGGAAGGATTTTAGTTTTCCCACAGCATATAATCAGTTGATTGAGCTGGATTTTCGAAATTACACTGATGATGTAATCAGCTGCAGTCTGGTTACAAGGCCCGAGGGTCCAAGTATTCCTACAGCTTGAGCTCCTTCACATTTCATCGTGGCACAGCCACACGTTTCAGTAAAGTTTATTGGGATTTCACGTGATAAACGAACATTAAAATAGTGCACGATTGTTAACTGGAAGGCAAAAGACCTGCGGTTTAAAAGCAAGCACAAATAGAACCTATATTTGCGTTCCCTGATCTTTTGGTGTGTGCCTCTAACAGCTTTGCACACGTAGAATCAAACATTTTTGCACCATTCTGTCTTTGCCATCTCAAGTGTTTCACAGCGCCTAAGAGGATTTTCCACCGGCTCTAATCGAACGTGAACATCTTCTCTTTCCATGCAAGAAAATGCAACTTCGTCCACAACCAGCAGGCAGGTTGTGGACGAAGGCTATAAACAGCTATAAACAGTGTATAAACAGCTGTGTTTATACCAAGATTAAGTAAATACAAGTGCTACTGGATGCACCGAGCTTGATTTAAGCGTATCTGTGTAAGAGGGACGGAACCAGATTTTTATTGGTAAAAAATTTTTTTCGATCACTAACTAATCGATCTTCAACTTAAAATCCTAGCAAAATATGTTTCGGACTGCAATTGTAAAATAGAAATAAACATTTGAAAAATGAATGTGGGTACATTTTGTGAGAATGTTTGGGAATCTTGACACTTAGTTACATGATTCACAGTAAAAAAAAAAAAAAAAAAGTCACAGATTAAAGACGAACTCCATGTAAGGAAAGGAACATCTGCTTTAGGTGTCGGTCTGAATAAACCACATCGTTGTTTATTCCCCCCCTCCCTCCAGCTCCAGTTCAGGTTTCTCCGACAGCAGACCTCAGTCCCCAGCGAGGACGGCGGGCCTCAACTCCAGCACTCCTCCTCCACCGCCACCCCCTCTCCCGCCGCCACCTCCCCCTTTGCCCTCCATGGGCCTGCGAGGCGCTGCTCCTCCTCCCATTCCTCCTCTGCCAATCCAGCATCAGCCTCCAGCCATCCCTCCGCCCCCTGCTCCGCTCCAGATTGCGCCCGGGGTGCTCCACCCAGCACCACCGCCCGTCGCGCCGCCGCTCCACTCCTCATCCCCGGCCCGCCTCCAGCACGGCCAGGACAAGGGCCTGGGTGGAAGCTCTGGGACCCTGTCAGACGGCACCATCCTGCCCCCTCCCCCGCCACCACCTCCACTGCCACTCCCTGGAGTGCGAAGCTCGTCGCCTTGTCAGTCGGGCCCCCCACCTGTACCGGCCTTTCCCTCAGCAGGAGCCATGGCTTCTCCGCCTCCTCATGCCATGCACGATGTGGGCACCAAGAGGCACCATCCATCCAATCTGCCACCAATCAGCGACGCACGGAGCGTGCTCTTGGAAGCTATCAGGAAAGGTCAGATGAGTTTCTTGGACAGAACTTGCAAATCTGTGCAATTCCAAGTTATTTTTACTTTTCAGAGCTGCAAAATGTCCATCCACTTATTTTACACTAGTTACATTTTGAAGTATATAACTAGTGTACAACTTCTCCTTCTCCGTTGTGTTAAATATGTAAAAAAATAAAATACGCAAGAAAGAGAGAAAATAGCGAGCAGCAAGCACCAAAGCTGCAAAAGAAGGATGATATGCCTGAAACGCTGAACGATCAATGCATAACACAATGCCTAGCAAACAACAACGTAGCGATAGCAAAGTCTTTGGCTCAAATTTAAGTCAAGTGAAGGTTTAATATGACGAGGAAGAAGCCAGCATAACTATTGTCTGAGTTGAGCAGTTTGGAGACTTAACAAACCAGGATCCGGCAGAGAGATTTCAACCACTCTGTATGTATGTATGTATGTAATTAACCACAGTGATTGATTGATTGTGAAAAAACTGACCTTCAAACCACTAAAATCCTGTCAGAATTCAGGTTAGGCATTTTTCTGCTCCTGTTCAGACTTAAGTCATTTCTGCAAGCAGCTTCATTGCCAGAATATGTCGTATAATGAGTCTGTCATGTACTCATGAGTGTACACTGCCTGAAAAGTGTCAGGCTGCTTTATTGTTGTCAAAATAGAAAACTCTTTAAGTCCATCTACTTGTTTTCTCCGTGGTGTTTGGACCTAAACAGTGACTTTCAACCACAACTTAAGTATTCCTGTTTTAAAATTGCTAATTCAGGGTGAAAACCAATTCAAATAACACATTGGTGTTATGTGAAATTGCAGATTTTCTTCTTATATAATGGACAGACCTTTTTCTCACTAGATATAAACTAGATATGAAGATCATTATAGAAATGTCCCTACTTAGTATGTCTAGAAGGCTCTAGTTTCTTTTTCTTACCCTACAAGAAGTTATACTTTTAATCTCGAAATGTCTTCAATTTACAACTTAAAGCCCTTTACTCGTTTAGCTGAGGGTCTGCATTCTGCTGCGACCGTTCTGCGTTCAGATACTGAGGTTTCCTCCTAATTCCCTGCTGCAGGAATCCAGCTGCGAAAAGTGGAAGAGCAGCGAGAACAGGAGGCTAAGCACGAGCGAGTCGGGAACGACGTGGCCACCATCCTCTCTCGGCGCATCGCCGTGGAATACTCCGACTCGGAGGACGAGTCCGAATTTGACGAAGGGGACTGGATGGAATGACAGAGAGCATTGGGGGGCGGGGAAACGGAGAGTCGCTGGTGGTTGATGATAAAACATGTTCAGGTGCCCCACGCTCCATCAGCGCTCCTTGGCTCGCCATCAAAGAAGAGGAGCCTTTTGGTCACCCCCCTATTTCCACAATCGAGCTTCCTTTTCGTTTTGTCTCTTCATGTCTCTGTCTCGTTGTGGTTTGTTTTTGGTGGAAAGACTCCACTCCGCTCTCATTGGACTGTCTAGTCTAGTGTTTCAAGAGGTTTTTTTTTTCACTCTCTCTCTTTATCCTTCATTTATTTCTGCAGTAATAATTCCTGGTTTGTATCATCTTTACTGGTATACATGAAAATGACATTTTTGAATAATGACTTTTTGTTTTTATCTGTTCAGTAGTAACGTTGGACAAAAAGAGAAGGAAAAGTGGAGGCATGTTTCTTGTTAAGTTCTCCAATATTGTTTTGCCACCTGGTGGCGGAATATGGCATTGAGTGAATGCTGCTTTTGTTTTATTGTCTTTTATAGTCTTAAAACATTTATTGATTTAGCAGGCCAGTAGTTTCCAGTACTGAGCACTACATGAACAGTTTAAACACCCGTTGGGTTGTTTGTTTGTTTTTTTCTTCTTTTCTTTTAAATCAGAACTGACGTTACCGCAAAAACAGACAACCGTTTGTTTTAAAGTGAAGATGAAGAAGCATATGGCTGCTGTGACGTGTGTGCATATCCATCCATTTACCTTTAATCCAGGGGAAATGTCTGACTAGAGGTTGCATTTTTTTCTGTCTGTCCAGGTTCTATGGAGCCACTTCTGCCATTCCTGACCTCTATAAAAAAATAATAATGGAAATGTCACAAAAGAAACACTAAGCCATTGATTTTTTTTTAAAGTAGAATAAAATTTCTCATGACTCTGGGAGTGATTTTTTTACTCTGAAAGTGAATCAGAGTTCCTGCCTTTCTCATTGTTCAGTGTGCACGAACCAGAGCAACACCAGGTACGGACCATTAAGTCTCACAGAAGGCAGCTTTTCTGTCAGATCCTCTTCCCACTGTAGTATGTACCTGCCCACCAAACCGCAAACCTTTTCTCGTTGCTTCTGCAGCTGCTGTTCGGAGGAAAATCTGCACACTGCTGACTTTACAAGATCTGAAACAGAAGAACGTGTTATGCCTTGATTTGGCTTGTTGCAAAGAAAATGTCTGTCATCGCTCTGAGTTTGGGTTTTCTTTTTTTTTTCTTCTTCTTTTTTGAATTTTTTTCACCTTGCCTTATTGTTCGTACAAAACGTATTATTGAGTTGATGAATGTATTGTGCTGTTACTACTTACTTGCCTGCGCTTGTATGGATTTGCTGTTTCTATGTTTTGGGGGCACAACAGGACAGAAACCCTGGTTTAAAGAAAAATTTGAAAAAGATGAGAACATTACTGTATATCATAACTTATGTAACTGTTGACTGTAACAGTTTGCTTGAATTAATAAAAATCTAATGTTATGTTTCATCCTCATACTCTAGAGGCCTCTTTTTAAGCTCAGTTTTACCTTTTTGCAAAATAGTCTGCTATGGTAGTTTTAATTATTCCAAACTTCCAGTAGACCAGAGGAACATTGAAAGGGATGTTGTAGAATTTTTCTTTTTTTTTTTTAATGTTCTGTAAACTTTGCAGAACCTCAATTCAAAATCTCTAAGCAATCCATTTAACAGTGATCAATGGGCAGAGGTCATGGGTATGGCCAAATATTATCAACATTGGACTCTAATATGAAAATTATCTGAGGAAAGAGATTAAATTATATAGTATAAATTCTAATTTTGAAATGCAGCAGCTTTAGCATATTTGGTTCTTGATGTACCCATTTAACCACAATTCATTGCATAACTTTAGTTTTCATGGTAATAAAATATATTGTATAACTGATTTAGCCAAAAATCACCATATAGTTATTGTCAATTACCAAGAAAGATGGCTAAAAGCCTTAAATTTAAGGGTGGAGCTAATTTAATTTATTAGCCATTTATTTTTTCAGTCAACCAAAAAAAAATAAAAATATCACATCAATTGTAACTCACGCTAGTTTGCCATCTCTCTCTCGCTACATGGGCGTATAACATTGGATGTAGCTATTGGTTTGTAAAAGGTTTAAAATGCCAATGCAAAACAAAATTAAAACATACAAGCAATGCAAACTACGCACAATAATATGAAGTTAATTAAAAGATGGTGAGTGTATAGTTGATCCATTTTTGCCTCAAGTTTGAAATTATGCCTAAATGATATGGAGTTAGATTTGTTTCACAATTATTCAATCAAAAAAAAAATCATGTCAAACAAAAAAAGTAGTA
>NW_015112997.1:94773-97426 GCF_001443285.1 Poecilia latipinna
GCTGACTAAAGCGGATGACTCCCTGAGATCTCAGAACTCTGTCCCGAACTGCAGGGCTTCGGTGACGGGACACAGAATGTGATGGTAAGTAATCTTCACAAAATTACACCGTTTAGCAGCTTCTAAAGTGTCCACCCTGTTTCAAAGAAGAAATCTTACTCAACTTATGACGACAGTCACATATTTTGTCTGCCGTGATCCCCGGTAGCATATTGTGCTAGCTAATGTTAGCACTAGGTAAAGTTCATAAACTAGGCTTGTGTAATATTCGCCTGTCTTTATGTTGAATTCGTTAACCAGCGCACCTCTGTCGAGTGGCATTAAGCGTGGAAAATACCAAATATATCTGGAGGAAATATGTGTTAAAAACTGTTGCGCAATCCTCAGTGTGTGTGTGTGTGTATTAACTAGCATTGAAGCTAAAATGGGAAAACAGCGGATCGTTGCACCAATGTTATCAGGTCCACGTTAATCTGCACCACACGTCAAGTGACTGTGCAGATGATTTATTTACCAAGCACATAATCAGTGCTGTCGATGAGGGGAGGGGCAACGTAACTCTTAAATATATACATTTTCTTCCAGGCGTAAAATGTAAAACTAAGCTGGTAGGTCACAGGCCGAAGGAGGATATTCACATAATTTCTGTGTTTTTTATTATTTGGTGGGTGTGTGTCTTGTACTTAGTTTTATTCCAAATTAGATGCAATATGCCTTTTGCTGTGTTATGATATTAAATTAAATTGGTGTTCTCCTAATTCCCCATTCTAGTATGACCAGCAGAGTGCAGATGAAGCAGGACAGACTTGTAGGTCTTACTGATTCCTCCAGCTGCTAGAGATGATCATAACATGAGGATGGAGAGACCAGCAAGTGTTGAGTCAGAGAAGGCCAGGTGGGGAATGAAGTGTTGCTTTTAGGGGCCGGGTGTGTTTGGCTAAATATATTTCTCCAAGTCAGTTTATTTATTGGTTTTCAAACTAATGCCTCTTTTTCTATGTTACATTTTTTGCATTATTTTTAGTACAGATAATCGGCGTACTGTCCTCTGTCTGCTGGTGGTTTAAATTGATTTCAGCTACATTCAAAAAAGTATTCAGATTTTAACATGCATTTTCTACTTACTAAATATTTCAGTTTTACTCAGTAACTTCAGTGTTACACCTCTGCAATATTTTTGCAGTTTCTCTTATTGTGATATAGTAACTGTTTCACTTGAACATTTAACTTGCTGAGATATAGTCAATTTATTTTCAATTAAAACTCTTAAAAAGACTTTAGGGCTTATTAGGTTTTGATTATGTTGTCTAGGTAAATATCATCACTTACTCGTACTTTTTTAATTCATTTTTGTTTTTCAGATTTGCGTCAAAGCTTCTTGATTCGTTTCTGAGCCATGATTGAGACTCTCCATGATGTTCACCCAGGACAGAGGGGAACTGTTATCAACTCCACTCCATCGACCCCTTGAGACCTTCCTGTTGTTAAATTGCTTTTCCCTTGGATCCAAGCACCTGCACCTCGCTGACCAGTAGTGACCATCAGTCCACAGTCAACTGGATCATCACAACATTGACTAACTTTTTATTTACAATTAGGATCTGAAAACCAGAGGACCAGCTACGCAAAAATCTACCTGCAAACTTTAAGCAGCTACCCTGACACTGCAGTGATCCTGGACTGGGCTGAGCTGCTCTTCTTCTCTCCTCTTCCTCTCTCCTCCAGAGTGACAAGTTTTCATCACCAGTAAAGACAAACAAGTTTGAGTAACTGCTGGAAAGTGTATTATATATTTTCAGTGTTCATTTTGTTATACTGTTTGGACTTAAAATAAAATGTAATCTCTTTTGTAATACTCTACATTTTACAAACCTTTTTCCCTTATCTCAGTTGTAACATTATGTGAAGTATTTGCATGTAATTCGGCCTTCAAGCGAGATATTATCCAGTTTTCATACATATTCAAAAAGGATGCAAGTACTGCCAACGTTGAAACAAGAGTATTAAACAATAGCTGTATATTCTTAAACGGTTTTCTATTTTTACTAAATTTGCAAAAAAAAAAAAAAAGAAAAAGCTTTTCCTACATTATAATGGGGTATTTATGTGAAGCACTTTGAGTAAATAGATTAATCCAATTTGGAAAAAGACTAAATGTGAAAGCAGTGAAGCTTTCACATTCTGGCCCCGCCCAGAATGTTCATGTAAGCTTCCCCAAAGCAAATAAAGTTGTATAAGCAAGAAAACGAATTCAACCAAAAACTTAGAAAAAGTTTCAACCAAAAAAAAAAGAGACTCAACCAAAAAAAAAAAGTTTCAACCAAAAACAAAGAGACTCAACCAAAAAAAAAGTTTCAACCAAAAAAAAGAGACTCAACCAAAAAAAAGAGACTCAACCAAAAAAAAGAGACTCAACCAAAAACAAAAAAAAAGTTTAAAAAAAAACTTAGTGATTTTTGCTTTGACATGATTTTTTTTTTGATTGAGTACTACTTTTTTTGATTGACATGATTTTTTTTTTTTTGATTGAATACTACTTTTTTTGTTTGACATGATTTTTTTTTTTGATTGAATAATTGTGAAACAAATCTAACGCCATAGTTACCTTAGACAGCTAAACACAACAGTTATGCAACAGTTTCTATCCACAAAT
>NW_015112997.1:101802-126506 GCF_001443285.1 Poecilia latipinna
AACCAAAAAAAAAAAGTTTCAACCAAAAAAAAAGAGACTCAACCAAAAAAAAAGTTTCAACCAAAAAAAAAGAGACTCAACCAAAAAAAAAAGTTTCAACCACAAAAAAAAGAGACCCAACCAAAAAAAAGAGACTCAACCAAAAACAAAAAAAAAAGTTTAAAAAAAAAAAAACTTAGTGATTTTTGCTTTGACATGATTTTTTTTTGATTGAGTACTACTTTTTTTGTTTGACATGATTTTTTTTTTTGATTGAATAATTGTGAAACAAATCTAACTCCATACAATGACCTTCATCTTGTAAGGCTTCAAAAGTCTGTTTAGGGTTGGATAATTTCATACTTCACAAAAAAAAAAAAACATTGACTGCATAAAGATATCATTTGTAACATGAAATGGTATGCAGTCCCCAATTAGTCTAAAGGAATGCAAGTTTTCTCCACAGTTTAAGTTTCAAAATAGTTTGTGAGTTTCTAATTCGCATGTGGCAAGACTATAAACCTTCTGGAAAACGATCACGATCTGGACGAATGAGGATCTCCACAGACATGCTGACTAATTTCGTCCTATCCAGTCTTTAGTGCCACCATTCTAAACTTCAAAAGCATTCCTCTGCTTTGACTGCGCACATGGGTGAGTTTTGGGTTTGTAGCTGCTACTGTATTGCAATATCTTGTGATTCTCATTCTGTTCATCTTTTCACATCTACTTTAGGTGTTTTTCTCTCCCCTTATCTAAACACAAAATGCTTCCAATGTTTTCAGCTATCCTGCGACTTCTGCTATTATAATTTTTATCTTTTCCCCAGCTCGCTGTTTAGAAATCATTCAACATTTTAACACTCATCACTGCACGGCATATCACATCTGCACTTGTCAGCTTCAAAAAAAAAAAAAAAAAAAATCGATCCATTGTGAGAAGATCTCACTGCAGTTTGTTAACGCCGACATGGTGCCCAATTAAAAAAAAGGTGAGACTATGTGTGTCTAAAAACAGGTGGCGAGAAAAATCAGATTACCACATGCAGTTTGGTATTCTACTCATGATACAATGATTAATGTTTTCTAAAATTAGCAGACTTGAAACTGACAAATCAAATTATCGCTGGTTAACATTAGCATTCTGTGTTGCTGGAGGGTGATCACAAACACATGGGGAAGTTGTCTTTGGGCTTCTGGAAATAGCTGTTGCACCATAAAGGCAGGAGTCTAGCTTTAGTCAGGGCCATGGAAAAGTGAAGTAAATCTTCCCTCTATTAGATTAGCTGAGGGGGTCGTCAAAGTTTTATTGTCCATCAGCTTGTCTTCAGTGTTGAGTCTGTTGTGTCTAATTTTCCTCCAGATATGACCTCATATTCATTATGAGATTTAGATCAGAGCAGTTTGCAGGCTAAGCAAGCATAGCAATCCAATTTTCATTAAAGTGGGTATAAATACTTTTGGCAGTGTGGGAAGGTGCTAAAATTCCAGCTAGAGAATTCAATCAATATATGCTTAATGTTAGTCAACAGAAATGAAATCCTTTGAAAGTTTCTGGTAAAGGTCTTGATTGGGCATAACCAGCAGATCACCTGACTCATCAAATCCTCCCTAAAAGCTTCACACGGTCCCAAGAAGCATCAGTCATCAAATTAAAAGAAACACATGCTTGAAATATATCACTCTGAGTGTTGTGAATCTATATAGTTATAATTTTTTTTAAATTGCCACTGAAATAAGTAAGCGCTGTTTGAAAAACCCCTTTAAATATATTCCCTCTGGCCTGAGAGCGTCTCAAGATCACCCAAGAGGAGTTGGAGGCTTTTACCAGATAGAGCGACGTTTGGGTTTCCTTTTTGAACTTGATATCACATTAGGTAAGTGGATTTATGGATCTACTATTGATAATGTTGTTTGTTAAGGTGATTTAATAAAAAGTTAAGTAAAGAAGAAGTCAAAAACTATCACCCAATATTTCTCAAGTTTCATTTCTCAGAGTTTAGTCACATGAGAAACATTTTTAAATATTAAAAAAACAATATGATCACTCATTAACGCCGCATTACTTGTTTTGAAAAGGTTGCTGGATTGTATGTGACAATTTAATTTCTAATGAATATTTATTTATTTTATTTTATTTTTTGCAAACCGCTTAATCCAATTTATCCTGAGTGGATAACATGAAAACTATTTTCAGAGGTAATTACTCCTCTAACACATCATTTAACTTTTTGAGTAATAGTTCTCCGTTGGGGTCTCTCCTTGTGGACCTGGTGGGCTCTGGTGCCAAAAGCACAGAAACTCTGTGTCTGAGAAACGCACAGCAACACCAGCAGTTTGGCATCGCCTCCTGGTGGACAGCATGGGGAATTCAGTTTTAAAATAATATTTTTATTGGTAAACTGTATGTACGTTCACTTTATTTGTTTTTCCAACATCATCATTAATTACTTGCCCTCAGGTTGTGTTCCAATAGATTTACTGTACTTGATTTGTAACTATTTGCTCCATGTTCATGAAAAGCGACATTTTTCTGACCGAATGAAACAATAAAAACGCAGAGCTGATGCTGAGCTGGCCTCTTTCCTCTTCTGCTAATAACGTATCCTCTCAACTATAATATTACAACATATGTGATGTAAAAATAATTAGGTTGCCACCGTATAATTGACATAGATCTTTCTTTAAAAAAAAAAAAAAAAGATCAAGTGATTCAGGTGGTGGTTCTGTAGTAATGAGAGTTTTTGCCAAGTGAGGGCAGCAGAGCTTTTTGTCACAGCGGGAAGGTAAACATTGCGAAGAAGAAAACACTTCCGCCCAGTCAGATTTCCAACTACCTGCACTTTGCCTTTTGTCGCTTTAGCCACAGAATGGCTAAAATGAAAGACAAGAAACGAGAAAATGTCAGCATCGCTTCCGAGGTAAAACTTTCCAAGCTTTGTTTTCGGTACTTATGCGTCAGTCGCTTTCTTTTTTTTTTATGCCAAACGGTGTTTATCATTCATTCATTCACTGTTCTGCTTGTTCTCCTTCTAATTTCGTAAAAGTTGTTATGTTGAGTGCACAGTAACCTCGTTTAATGTCTCTATATGTGTAAAGATTGACCGGCTGGAGGAAAGACGGGAGCGTTGCCAGGACAACCTGGAGAGGGCGGAGTTTAAAAGCAGGAAGGCGAGGCTGTCCGAGCAGGAGAGGTGAGGGTGGAGAAGGTGGAGGTATCAACTCTAAATACGCAGAAAAATGCAGTGAGACGTTCATAAATCTATCTATCTATCTATCTATCTATCTATCTATCTATCTATCTATCTATCTATCTATCTATCTATCTATGTGTTAACATTCCATTGAGAAGCTATTGCAAAGAATTTATATGTTAAATGTTTTGTCTTTCTTTCCATGTTGGATATATGACATGGAATTTTTTTTTTTTTTTGGTGAGTAAGCAAAGTGCCGTGTGGTGGAAAAATAACACTACAGTCAAACTGAATACATTAAACACTACAACTGCAGTGACAGCATCATGCTGTGGGACTTGAGGTGGGGTGTGCAAAACAAGTTTATGTAAATAGCACCATTCACACACGAGGCTAACTGAGGGGATTTTCATAGGAAAGACTGTCCAGACCACGCATCTCTTCAGCTCCGTTTCATCATGACGCACAACTTAGTGTTTGTCAATCACATAAAATCCTGATAAGAAATATTAATGTATTAGTGTAATGTTACAAAATCATGTTTATTTGTAGAGCACATTTCAGCAACAAGGCAACTCAAAGTGCTTTACGTCATTAAAAACACACAAATCATAGAACACACAGTCGATAATTGAAACATTACATTTTGAGGTATGAATATGTTTGCAGGACACACTGTCTTTGGGGATGTACGTTTGTGTATTATTTATTTATTTGGTTGTTTATTTTGTATTAGCAGTTGATGCATATCATTTCCCCGTTCCACTTTTTTCCACAGACAAGAACTGGAAAAGGAAATGGCAATAATAAATGAGAGGGTGCAAAAGCTAGGTGAGCTGATGCATCTGAAATGATTGTTCCTGGTGACACACTCCACTTGATTGCTGAACTATGTTAATGTATGATTTGGATATTTGATCATTGTTAACAATCGACGCTAGCTTTTCAAGATCCTAGATTCAATTTTTCACATTCTTTACATTAGAGCCAGCTAATGTTTTCTTTTGTATTCTTGCAGCAGTGCTCACCTATAGCCAACAACGTTTTAATTAACACTTAAATGTTGAGTTATGGCTTACGTTTACTAACAAAATGGCAAATTAAGAAAATGACATGCTAATAGCTATTTTTTCTGAAAAGCCTTATAGGATTATTTTTTAAATTTTATTGTTAGAGTTTTTACTGCATGCTGTGCAAAAAATAAAACAATAACACTAACCAGTCAGAGTTACATTAGAGTACTGCTAGTTGCCAAACATTACATGTTAATTCATTTTAAGTTTTTCTTCCCCTTAGATAAAGAGCTTGCGATGTTGAGAGGAGAGAACCGAAGGAACATGGTGCTGTCAGTGGCCCTGCTTACGATCAGTGCTCTCTTCTACTATGTCTTTTTCTACAATGAAGATGACACATGATGCCACAGAGAACCTCAGAGGAAGCTGCTGCTCTTAACAAGCTCAGCTCAGCCTTGTAACAGGATAATTATCTGAGCACGTACCACAAAAAAAAAACAAAACAAAAAAAAACGTAAGGACTGAAACTTTTTTTTTTTTTAAACGAGCCGAAGAGTTGATTGAAATGCCTCAGTTCTGCCTCCAGGTGGCGTCATAGTCATGTAAAGTTTCTCTGATGCTGCCCTAAAGTTGCCAAAATTTACTGAACTTTCTTGATTCTGTGCCATTTTTGAATCCTGTGGACCAACAGTGATAATAAAGCTTGTTGGGTAGATTTGCCTGTGAAATGAATGAACATATTCCTTAGCTTGTTTGTTGTTGTGTTTGTTTAGAAAACCCTTGCTACACATTGGCAGCCTAATTAGCACACTGAATGTAAAGTTTGCCTTATCTTAGCCAGTTCTTAATTACAGTGAATGCATGATTGCCTTCCATGCCTGTGTGTAAAAAAAATACACCTATCAGTTAATGCGCTTGACTTTTTATCACTTCCTGTGTGCATTTAATGAAACATAACTAAGAACTGACAAACATACAGAAAAATGTTATGTTTACTTCAAATATACAACAATGGATTTTATTCATTTTTGTAAATAAATTCAGATTTATCCGGTTGTGGAAGTCAGTTGTCAGTTTTTGCATGACATCCTGTGTACTACTTTCTGATCAAGTTGTTTCAGTAATGACATATTTATAGAGGCTAAAAACTTTTTAAAATAGCATGTTTATTAAGAAATTGTTAATATATTGATCTAATTTAACATTTTATCTCAGCAAAGACGTCTCATAAATGAGCAAGACTGTACTTTTTAAACTGCTTTACCGTATTTATAAGTCAGTCATTGAGTGTCAACGTGACTTTTCCCCCTTTTAAATATGCATGCACACCAAATTATTACATTCAAGGTTGCTATTTTGTTTAGCAGCTATCTGAAAAGATAGTTTGGATATATATGTATTTCTCATATATAAAAGTATATGCATTTTCTTTTTACAAAAGAAAGAAGCTTGGGGACTTTCTGTAAGTCTTAGGCTGTTGTAGAACAGATTTCTGAAAATAAACATTAAATCCTATTTTATTATGATTATATTAGATGAGTAAAATAAAAAGCACAATAAATTGAGTTGAAACGTCTCAATCTACTGTAAATTTAAGGAATATAAATCTTGTTCCATGATGCAAAAAAAAAAAAAATGATAGGGCTGGCTAATGCGTGATAGTATTTTTCATGGAGTTTCTGTTGAGAAAAAATACGAAATAAAAATTAATGTAAAATATAGAAAATCTGAATTTTTGATCAGAGTGAATTTTCAATTTGTTCCGGTGGGAGATCTTTCATTGTGTTGGGGAAACATTTGTGCGCCCTCCCTCCTACACTCTGTCAGCACCGACGCAGACTTTGTCACGCCTCTGCCTGCTCGCTCTCTTATTCCCAGAGAAAACAAATATCAACAAACCCATTATGCAATCCTTCTGTGGGATTTAAAAGATTATCATCGTCGTCACCATCCCTGAATTAATTTGAATAATCACTTCGATGTTGGGCAAGAGACTGCTTTTTTTTAAAAAAAACAAACAAACATATTTTACACAAACCAACCGTAATACTTTTCAATACAGTTAAACTACGTCATGTCTCCGTTTTCACTTGAGAAGCTCACGATTTATTGACCGAGGCCAATGAAGTTCGATAAGGGATAGGACTTAATAAATACTATTTTACATAGTTTTTCTCTCTTTGAATTTGTCTTTTTCTAGTACAGAAAGATGTTTAAGATTTCCCTGCAAATTGGAAGTCTAATCTCTGCACTAAATATTCAATATGTAAAGGCAGAAAGTAGTCAAATGAGTAAATACAATATTTCCAGTAAGTTTCATAAGTTTCACAGAGTAGTAAAATGCATTGTACTGCTTTCATAAAGCTACACAAATGAAACAGGGGTCTTCAACCTTTACAATCTAAAGCGACATTCTAGCCACAAATGTTATATGAGCTTTTTCAAATAAAACAACTTGGAATTTTTATATTTGTATAAATATCAATTAAAGGGAATTCATTGCCGTTCTAAAAGAAAATCTCTAATCATGCAAAGCAGGAAGAGACTTGAAGCAAGGAGTTCTCCACACTGCTGACCCAGGGACACTGAATACAAATCTTTGATATCATTTTCAGATTTTTATTGGCACCAAAAAATGTTAAACTGTCATTTTTCTTCAACTTGTAAGAGCTTCAGAAATTCACTGACGTTTGTGGACATGTGACTAGTTTTGGAAGGCACTGTAAAGCCCGAGGCTTGCAGATTATCAGTAAAGAACTCACTTTGAATACTCACCCAGAGAGACATGCACAAACATTTGAAACTAATTTCTCTCGAATCAGCAGCTGGAATAGCAGATAATCGTTAGCATTTAAGTCTTTGTGCGCTGGGTGCAAGTCGTATTCATGAGAGTGTCACGCTGCTTGTGGCTGAATATGCCCCTCCATGCTTAATTTCTGCATTAGTCACCATCGCTACAGTTAGGGGAGGGGAACAATCTCCCAGCAATTTCTCCTTGAAGTCGGATGATAGCAGGGTTTAGTAAATTGAGGAGGATATCGGGGTGACGGGTGTAAGTCGTGGTGAAGCACCCGGTTGATTTGTCATAGAAATGATTTGGAGGAGCACAACTGCCAGATTATGAAGGACACACTTTTCTACACTGTCCTCTAAAGATTCAAAGGAGGATGTGACGAAGTAAACTGATGACAGGTAATCATGTTGGGAGTGAGGTGTGAGTGAACGAGAGCACCTGCTCTCGCTCTGTCTCTTTAACCTTACTTTCCTGTAGGTCAAGTTGTCCTTTCTCACATATTAAATTATTGCAGATATTTCATTCAGTACTTCAGGTTTGCTTCATTTGACAGAATAACTGTTTTGGTCAGTTCGACACTTGTCTGGGAAACAGAGTTTCTAAAGTTCTGTGCTTTGCGCAGATGATTAAGTGTTTTGATTTTCTTTTGCATGTCTGAGAACTACAGCTAATACACAGCAGGTAATAATCAGAATGAAGATCTCAGTGCAAAGACGTGTTTGGAGGTCAATGATCTTATAAAAGCACACAAGTTACTTACTCACACTGTCCTCAGAAAATAAATCCTGTACTGTTGTTAAACGCACATTTCCTCATTTGAAGCTTGAATTTTGAAGGAAATTGACATCTAAACAGTTTACCAAAATCAATGACAGTTTTAAGTAGTCTTTCAAATTTACCAGTATTTTTATCCTGACTGGAAATTGTATTAAGATGGGCTTCGAACTCAAAGACTTAACCCCCAGCGCTAAAAACAAGTTGTTAAAAAAATAGCAGTAGAAACGTGCAACATACTTTCTAAGCAATTACAAGAAGTGGGTTGATTGCTCTTGCAATATTTTATTCCGACTGACTACTGAGAAGGCTACAGAAGAGAAGATATTTTACACAAATCAACATTTAAGCACTTGTTTTTGGTGAAAATTGATTCTTTTTTTTAAACACTTTTTACTTATATTTTCTTATTCTTTGTGACGTTTCGGTCTCAACGGTAACAAATTTCTTGGTTGAATGAACACCATTTTAAATCCAAATGTCTAAGTTGATCAGTTGTAGGGGTAATTAAGGTCATAACATTTAATGTATGATTCCCCATTAGATAAATACGTTTGTAAAGATCATTTTCAGCTCTTGGTGAAGTATAAATGAAGATGTCATAATGTCATGTTGTTCAGCAGGTTTTTACAACATTCTCCTTTCCATAGTCAGCATCGGCACCAAGCAGAACACAGCCAGACATCTCTAATTTTTATTCATATTTTTTGACTCACCGGCTCAGATGCTGCTCTCCCAACAGATGGAAAACATCATGGCATTTGAAGATGTTCTGCCCGACAAGTCATGCATAAATATTTATAGATCTTTACTGAAGAACATGGTTCAAGTTTGGAGTATGAGCACTCCCATCCCTTCCTGGTCATGCTTCTTGGCATTTCTTACAGTTGTAAGAACATCTTTATCGCAAAACCTTTGGATAGGTGGATGGCAAGCATGCAGAATTGAAGCTTGCAACAACAGCAGGAGCATAGACATGATGAGTCAGAGAGGAAGTCTTGAATCTTAATGAAGCTGTCCAGATTGGGAGCGCTTCATGGATGTTATGTAGAATAAAGTACACTGCATGTGAATCGGTGCTGCTCAAGTTGACTAGCTTGCATTTCTCCTGTCCTGTCCTCTTGCTTTACAAAAGGCATATTCGCTTTTTCGCTTTTTTTGTTGGTGTTTTTTTTTTTTTGCTTTTAGAAACAACATTAAATTGTACTTTGACTTTAGTTTGGTTTCAACAGATTGTAAATGTGATTATCCACTACCTTTGACTTGACTTTTATTCTGAAATTTAGAACTCATTCTGTATCCCTTTCCTCTTCCTTTTACATCTGCACCATCTTGGGAAAAATACCGCTTCCTTTCCCTAGCTCTTTAAATCCATCTTTACTTAAGGAGGGATAAGCCCCCTACTTCTTCCAGTTTGCCATCTTTTTTTTTTATTATTTTTGTGACAACGGCTTGCTCAAGTTCCTTCTATTCCAATCACAATGAGCCTGAGAACAAAGTGCAATGAACCAGTCCAATAGCATTTTATTAAACACTACAAAAAGTGTATTAAAACAATTCTGAAATGAGTGAGGACGAGGCAGTGATAACTAACTTGAGATGGAGTTCAGTATTCCTCTGAATTTTTTCTTTTCTTTCTTTCTTTCTTTCTTTCTTTTTTTCTTACAATTTTTTTTTTATGTATTTTGAGCAGGCAAGGACTAAGAGTACCCAAATGCAAACATAGCCACTGCAGGTACGTACAGAAACTTCAATGAATGTGAAGAACAAAAGGCCATGTGAGGCAAGGTTCAATTAGCCCAAAATTCTATATAGACACAAATCCAAAGAACATCAAACATCACTGATGACGAGCAAACAGGTGATTATCTACGGCTGACACAGACAAGGCGAACAGAGGCTGGGTAAACAAGCCGGGTGCACAGGCAAATTATACATAGTGGCTGACGGGACACAGCTGGAAACGATGACCACAATCGTACAGTCGCAGCAATCAGGGAGCTAGGATTGTCTTCCAAAAAAAAAATTGTGAAAAGGATAAAAACTGCGTCCAAATGAGAAAAATAAATATAATTAGTTATGAGACGAAAAGCTCTTCCAATTATATAAAATACTGAAAAAATAGCAATTAAAAAAAAAAACAACCTAACTAACTGAAGACAGAATTGAAGCTTCAGTCTCCTGCCTGTTCCAACTTTTTTTTTTCCTGCTGTCCATGGATGTTACATGTTCACCCAATAGCATTTCCAGAGCTTTCCAAAAACTTGGTAAATATCGGGTTGTAAGTTCTTAGGATCTTTAAAAGATATCAAAACCCCTCTTCAAGTCAACCCTGTATTGATTTTGTGTTTGCTTGATGTGACAAAACAATAGCACAATTCTTTTTTCTGCACCCAGAAATACTTTCCCACATGCTTGGAATGTTAAATATAATAGTTTACCAACAACATTTATTAGGATTAAATGTTAAAACACTGACTAAAATACAGAGAAGCCTCAAGCTGCAGTCTGCAGTTTGTGGGAGGGCTTATTGTTTGACCCTACACTAATTTTTATTTTATTTCTTTTTATTGCTACATTTGACACCAGCGCCACCTATTGACACAATATGGATTTCTTTCTTTTCCTTTTTTTCACATATTCTTCTTCTTGGAGATTTCTTTTTTTATTGCAGTAAAAATATGTTGTAATGAAACTTATTTTTCACTTTTTAAACAAAAATTAGTTCCTGTATACCAAAAAAAAAAAAACAATAATTATGCTGTTAATCATGTTGTTAATTATGTTCTTTTGAGTCAGTCAACTCAACTATCATTACACTTCGTCCAAACTTAGCCTACATAGAGCACACTTCTCCCTACTAGAAGTATCTATTTAGGAAAGACCTTCTGCCCCTTTACTTGCAGCTGAACCTCTAAGACAAACATAGTTAGGAGCAGAGAGTACAGTGGTTAAACAGCATGATGCTGAGTGCCCATAATACTTATTAAGCTCAGTGTAGCTTGAAAAATTTCTCTTAGTCTCACTTACTACATCACAAAGTGTTTTTCTGAGAAAGTAGAGGCTGAAGGGAACAGTTTATGGCTGCTGCTTTCGCTCTCTCTCTTTTTCTCAGACATACTCTGATCTTTACACGCCTTTCTTGCACGCCACACACACATCGCCGACTGGATTCAGGCGGCACATACACACCTACCTTCAGTCTGCTAATTCAGTAATGACAAATCTTTGCAGGTGCCAGGCTGCTAACAAGCACACTCAAGCCACTCAGTCCTCCTGCCAATTTGTGCCTACACACCGACACACACGGCAACACAAACAGCATCTACTGGCAATCAGAGACATGCCTCTGAGAGAAGCATAAAATCTGTTTTTCAATAAAAGCTTTTAGGATTTGTAAACCGGTGAGTGTGGGTATTACTCATTTTGGGGACCCTGAATCTGTTTTCAGAGTCCCTTTATGGTGACTTGTCATCCTGTTTAGGGGATTCTTGAAACCAAATGCTTCAAGGAGTTGCTGTAATATTTCAAAACGGTTATTCTAAGACATATAAAAGAGTTGCTTCCTCTTTTGTAGTGTGCAAGTTTCACTTCAGTGTCTTCAAAAGTTGTTTAGGATGAATTTATCAATATCTTTTTCTTTATACGGTGATCATTCAGTCAGATCGTTATGTTCAGTGGTTTTCAGTGTGGCTTTTGCTAAAGACGAAACTTAAAAATTGTGATTATGATAGACCCAAAATCCATTGCTGTTAAAAAGTTGCTGTTTCTTCTCAGATTTAAATGCTTCAGGTCATCTGATAACTTTTAGTATTAATCAAAGTTAGCTGGAAGGATTATAAAAAAGACCCTAGCCAATCTGGCCCTTGTGTAAAAAGGCTCTACGTGAAAGTAAGCTGAGTTAAAGCCGTTCTGCAAAGATAAGTGGTTTTTATATCCCCACTTAGAGTTAAATCAATACATTTTTTTTGCAATTGTTAACATGTCCTCTGATGTTGTTTACGTTCGTGCATGTGCCTTGATTATTGTAAAATCCAAGATGTACATATGAGTTGGAGAGTCACTCTAATGTTTTTCGTCTTTCTCAGAAAGTTGTTTGTGAACAAAGAGATTAGAGATCGGAGCAAACATTTCTTTTCCAGCTGTGTTATCCCTTATCACTTGTTTCTATGACTTACCTGGGAGATCATGCCCATATGAATAGGAAAAGGAAAACCAGTAAGGGAGTTAAAGCACCTGTTTAAGGGATTACATAATCCATAACACCTAAGCATTTTCCATCAAACTAATGATGAAGTCAGTAATAGTAATGTTTCTATGGAGAGCATTTGCTACGGCCCTGTAATTATATTATTAATGAGGGAATCATTTGACTGTGTACTTTAGTGATTGCCCAAAGAGTCACTCAGGTCTCAGTCAATCCAGCATTACATAATTCAAACACAGCTACCAGCTTCTGTTTCGTCTAATGGATGCTATGTTCAGGTAGTACCTGATTTATGACCTCTATATACCAATAAAAAATGTGGCTATTTTTCTGTATCGTTGGATCTGAGAAAATATTAAGAGGTCTTGCAGTAAAAAATGCTGAAAGGCTGCTCTGGTTGCAAAAAATCATCTGGAGCAGAAGAAAATAAGACAAGGTCATGTTTCATGCAGCGGCCATGTTGGATTTCAACTGGGACTAATGGAGGGGGGAAAAAAAACACATTAAACTGAGTAAGACTACTATTGGGTCAAATGACCTTTTGGTGGAAATCACTCATTAAAGAACATGAAACATTTTCTTTTAAAAAGTTATGTACCAAAAAGGACAATTAAAATATTGTCAATAAATTGGACCAGTTCTGGTTTTACCCTGATTGAATTATTAGTACAGATGTCTTATAACTGCATCAGGTAGAACTACTTTGAACTGTTTTTCTTTTATTGTAGATTTCAATCGTAATGTATGACAAAGGATAAAAACTGATTAAATCAACCTTTTTCTGAAAATGACCTGAACCATACTATAGCCGGTGCAACTGGTTACTTTTAAAGCATTGTAAAGGAGCTAGTTTTTACCTGATTCAGTGGAGGATCAAAAGAGACATCTGTTGAGGTAAAAAAAAAAATCACTGAGTGAGTAAACATGACCGCCTCTCTGAGTGGCCAGGCCTGAGTCTGTGGTCTATTATTGGCCTTCAGTGTCCCTCACCTTTCTCCCACTTAACGTTCTGCCAAGAACTGACCGAAAGCAGCTCTGCTACTGGAGGCTGTTACAGAGAAGGAGATATGTATTAATGCTGTGTGAGAGCTACTGTCAAAAATGTATTTAAAATGGTACTTTCCACCAGAGATTAAACAGGAAAGAGAAAAGAAAGGAATGAAAACAACAAAGGCAAGTTTGAGTTGTTCGATTATGTTCACAAGGAACGTCAGAGGCCTTCAATGAACCCCATGTAAAGGCAGTTTGATTTTACTGGATTTTATTTAAGGGTATCAGAGTAAAAGGACTGGAAACACATTAGCCCTTCTCTAGATTTACTTGTAAAGATAGTTTGAAACCATGTATTGTTATCCTTCCACCACACAATAGCTTGTGTTTGTATGTCATATAAAATCGTGTGAAAATTCAAGGAGCCTTAATACTTTAACAAGTCACTTTAAGTATACCATAGAGACAAAACAATATAATCTGTGGTAGAAAAAAAATGAAGAGATCAGTTGCCAGTTGCTGCACCCTGAAGCAGCAAATAAAACAGATTGGAGATAAAAAAAAAAAATTCTATCAAATGAGTTGCTGTGTTTACTGAGCGCAACTAAGACTGCTGCTGCTGTTTTTTTTTTGTTTGTTTGTTTTTTAAAAAGAAGAAAATTCATCAAATCCTCCCACATACTTGTTCAATCTTGTTGCCAAACACGACTTTATTGAATTCAAGCATTTCAAGTAGAGTTTACCTATTTCTCACTGTTCAGCTTCAGGGTTACTGGGACCTGAACTGTGTTAGAAACAGTTTGATAAAAGCAGGTGTAAAAAACATTTATGAGGAATAAATTTCAGCTCTCCTGCTAGTAAGCGCCGATTTCGACTCCCTTTGGCACGCTGATGCCTCTCTGCTACCTGTTTAAACAGCGTGCCAGATAAACCGCCGTGTTTGTGGCTGCAGAGTCTACTTAGAAAAGGCAAAAGGCTTATTATCATTCCTGGCCATGCTTTGTCACACACACATCCACGTGCCTGCTGCCGCCTTGGCCCTGAGTCATAGCTGGACATGCTAAAGAGATGAGAAGAGTTAAAAAAATATATAACTCTCTCAATGATTATGTGATGTGCAGACATGTTGAGTGGATTGTGCCTCATATATTCAACTGAGTACTAAATGTATTGCCTAGTTTGACTTAATTTAGATATGTTTTACCCACTTGATTAGATGGTAACGCAAATGTCTGCAGATTCTATCAAAGAGCACATTTCCAGCTCTTATATTTGTCTGGGTTATTCTGCCTCAAACACTCGTGTTCACACACAAGCACACTGAGCAAACACGACTTGAATGTGACTGGCTGTCAATTTAAGCTATTTTCCAGGACTTGCTTTCACAGTGGGCTATTAGTCTATCCAAACAGACCCACCTGGCAGAAAAAGACAAAAACAAGTCACAGGAAGCAAAGAAACATGCAACAGTGAAGACGCGGGATGGCGAGAAGTCAGGACTTTATTCCTTTATTTGTTTGATACAAAACGGACTTTGTTGACAATACAATACAAAATAGAAAAAAATGGCACAGGATGCACACGGGTTCAAAACATTTAAACACATCCAAAGTCAAACAATACTGCTTTGGTATTAAAAAACAAAACACTCAATGAAGTGCAAAAATATTTTCCTCTTTTTTTTTTTCTTTTTTTTCCCCTCAGTTAAATACATTCACAGATTTGGTGTCCTTTTTTAATAACAAGAACTCTTGTTCACAGCATTTCTAACTTTTCTGAACTTGTTTCGAGACATATTAAAGTGCAGGTACGGTATCCACGCCCTATTTGTGACTGAAAAGCATTCACTGTCGGCAGTAAGCCAATTGTCTGGTTTGTCTTTTTGCTCTGTCTCTTCTAACACACACATACGCACACACACACACACACACACACACACATTCCTCCAAACACATCAGAAGCACCTTTTTCAGACCTCACTTGGTGACCTAGAGCGATAAGAGCCGTTGGCCTGAAAGCAGCCACACAGAAGCATGTAAATAGAGCGTTGGATCTCAGAGTTTCTGTAGGCGTAGATGATGGGGTTTATCATAGAGTTATAAGTGGCGGGCAGCAGCGTAGCATAGGTGTACACTGATGGATACTCCCTCTCACCTACAAGGCAGTAGATGGCAAACGGCAGCCAGCTGGCACCAAAGGTCCCCAAGATGATGGCTAAAGTGGACACCCCCTTTTTGGTGGCAACATAATGGGACGTGGCGAAAAAGTGCTGCTGCAGGGCGATCTGGTGTGCGTGTCGGCACACGATCTTGCAAATCTTAAAGTAAAGGGTCAGCATGAGCACAAAGATGGCGAAGAAGGATGTGGCAAGGAGCATGAGGTTGCTCCGGGTCAAAGGGCGGACAATGCTGCAGGAGGCTGGCTCGTGCAGGCAGTTCCAGCCCAGCACTGGCAGCAGACCCAGCAGCAGAGACACCCCCCAGGTCACGATTAGCATCAGATGCACGCACTGCAGCGTCTTGTCTGAGAAGTACGTCAGGGCATTGTAGAGGGAAAAGTAACGGTCCACGGTGATGGCTAGGAGGCTGCTGATGGATGCCGTGAAAGACGCTACCAGAAAGCCCACCGTGATGAGGCTGATGGTCTCAGAGGAGATGACGTACTGGAACACAAAATTGAGGATTAATCCCATGCCGGCCAGCAGGTCTGCTGTGGCCAGGCTCCCGATCAGCACAAACATGGGAGTCCTCAGGGTGGGAGTGTAGAAGATGATCGCTACCACGATAGCGTTCTCGCAGGCAATGACGGTGCCTGACATGCAGAGCATGATGTCCCACGGGTTGACAGGGAACTCTAAGGGAGCGGCGGACAGTTCTAAGCTGCCATTGTGTTGCTCCAAAGACTCAGCCTCCATCCATGGGACGGGTTCTCCAGCTGCAGAGGAGTCATTCACAACCAGGGACTCGTTCATAGCTCCACACTGCCAAAGAGTAAGAGCAAGGTTGTTTTTAATGAAGCTGTCATTTTATCACGAAGTTACCTTTAGTTGGTAGAATATGGGGAGCTCAAAATGAAAGATTTTGTGAAAGGGTTGCAATGGCTTCAAAAGGCGCTTCAACACAATGACTGTTAATTTACAACAAAATATAATTCCAATGCCCTTTTGAAGATCAACAGATCCAACATCTTATCAATTTAGTCCCAAAAAATTTAAATCGCATAGAAAGATTGAAATTATGTGACATAGACTCCGATTTAATTCTGGTTTTAATGCTACAAAGTAAAAACTCTGTTGATAAAGTAACTGGTAATTGGCAAAAAAAAAATAAAAAAGGTTGTCTAAGCAACACAGCTCATTGCATTTAGTCAGTCAGTAACTTTGCAGCAATCCCTCATATCGAGCCATAAAGTGCTTCAAGCTGAGTACTAAACTGAATTTAACAAAGAACACAATCAATCATCCAGCAGCATATGTAGAGAACAAGCAAATATTGAACTAAGCAATTCCCAAAGTGATAATATAATAGGAACATGGACTATAGACCGTCTGTTAGAGGAGAGCAATGTGAAATTTCCCCATAAAGTTTACTTTTATGTTGTTCTGTATATTTAAAGGCATGATTGAAATCACTCCAAAATGCTTTCTTTAGAGATAAATAAAACAGCTACTTGAGATTTCTCTCTCTAAAAGACATGTAGATGCCTATCATCTAAATTCATTCTTTTCTAGTAGATTATATAGTCAAACCTTTCAAATTCAAAGGAAAATAATCCTAAAATGTTTTTTGTAGATTCTTCATATATATGTATAAAAAAGTAGGTTGAACAGTAACTTGAAACTTGGCATATCTTTTCATAGTGCTGGTGCGCCAGCAGAGGAACTGTCCCCGGTCCTGAAAGATCAGTCTCAAAAAGTTAGGGTGCTTCTTAGCTTAAAGATTAAAGCTTGTGAAAAATATTCCTAAATGTTTTTAATAGCCACCCCACTCTGTTATTCTGACAGTTAAAAAAAAAATAAAATAAATAATAATAATCTTTTCAATTTCAGAAAAAAAAAACCCATCATGTCACGTGTTCTGCTTGGATTTCTCTACATCATGTTTGTAAAAAAGATTCAACTCCCACAATTCTTACTCTGATACTACCTGAAGACAAAACAATAATATAAAAGATGACAGAAGGATTCTATTTTTCAGTCTGTGGTACTTCATAAAAGGCTTAGACAACCTACCTTTCTGACAAAGCAGTGAGAAGTGGAATTGTCGTTCAAATCGAGGTTCAAATCGTAAAGAGGCGGAGAACGAAGGCGCTTGGGTCCCTCTCAGGTGAAGCCCTTGATCTTGTTGTGCTTCCCAGGCATGGGACACACACCCAGGGCAGGAGCGCTGTGAAGCATTGGCTGCTGTTCATCTCGATGGAGAGATGTGAGTGTGAGGAGGCGGAGGAGGATGAGGAGCGGTATAGAGGGGAGAGACAGAGTCATGCAAGGAGCGCTTCAAACCGTGGAAACGACGAACGAGAGAGAGAGAGGGGGAGGGAGACAGAGAGAGAGAAAGAGAGAGAGATAGAAACAGTACATGGCTCCCTGTTCTTCCCCTTGGATTAATCCAACAAACAGAGTCATAAGAAAACTCCAGACAGGTTCTAGAAAAGACAGATGGATATCTGATTTGAAGCAAACACTTAAAATGTTGCTTTCTGTTAAAATCTGTTGGAGATTATGAAGAGCCCATCCTGTTTGAAGCAACAGAGATCCATCTGCACGTCATGTTTTTTAAATTATAAAATAACAATACACTCTTACTCTTTTTCTCTACTATTAAGAATAAGGAATCCAGAAAGCAAGGAAAAGCTCAAACTGTTTATATTACCTACTGTTTTTGAGCAAACATATGAATAAAGTACAGTATTCTAAAATCTTAAAATAAAATTTGCTCAGCGTTATCGCGGTTATTCACACATCTTGTATGTTTAACTTCGATTTAACTTCAGTCACGTATTGGTCTCAAAATATCATCTCTGTAATAGTCAAGTAGGGAATACTTAAAAAACAAAAGTCCATGCAAATTTTTAACTTGATGACAAACCTGTGTATTTTTTTTCCTTTAGAATGTAACGAACTTTAATTATACATTTTGAAAAAGAAAACGATTTTATTAGTTGGAGTACATATTCTACTTCAGGAAAGTGCAACATGGAAATTAAACCAATAAACCTGCAGCAACATCTTGCTGAATATATCCTATGAAGAACTGTAACTATGGCTAACTAGCAGCAAGGTGTACCTAATAAAGTGGCCACTGAGTGCATCCATATGTATTGTGAAATAAACTTTTCAGCTCTTTGTCTGCGTGGGAGAGTGGTGCGTTCGAAACGCCTACCTCATGTGGCAGCATAGAGTTTAGACGTGAATTATATATAGCAGAAATAATGTATTAATAGAGTATAGCATAAATTGAATCAGTTACATGCTCTTGCTTTTATTGTGTGAAAACAGTGTATTACTTCAAGCTAATCAGTGATGCGTTTGAGCTGCTGGTGAATGCTGAATTCAAATAGAGAGGATGGAAAGAGAGCCAAAGCAGCAGTAAAGCAATATGTAAACTAACTTTGGTTTCCTGGTAACAGTGGTTTGGTCAGCCTCTGTCAAGCTTGAGGGCTGCAGAAATCTTTATTCATGAGCTGAGTAGTCACATGAAGCGTGTAATATTTTATATCAAAGACTCTAAACTCCAAACAGGATTAAAAAAAAAAAAAAAAAAACATTTTTATTTGCCTTGCTAGAGAGCTAAATGGGCTAAAATGCCACCAAAACCAAAGTACTCCACTGCTAAATCCAAATATTCAACCTCTGCTCTATTTTAGAGGAGCCTTCCCGTAATGAGCTCAAAAAAACAAAAATAAATCCGTAGCTGTTTGCATTTATTCACCCACACCAATGTGCTCTGAGAGAGGCCTCAGCGTAATGAGACATCTGCCATTAGGAACAGAAAAACAGGACTATTTCATGAAAAGCCGCCGCTCCGTCAAAACAGTCCCATTTTTGGGAAGCAAACAGCAGAGCAGCACAAGGGGGCAAACACCTGTCTATGTAAACACAAGGCAGTGACTCACCCCTCAATACAGGAATGCCCTTCTAGTGATATTTAACAAAAGCAGAATCCGAGCATGTCTCTAATAGGCGGTGAAAAGGTCAATAACAAGAGCCTGCTCCCTCAGAAAATTTTAATAAAGAGACAACCCAGAGTGCAGGTGCTAAGTTTACGCTTAAGTAGTGGGTGAACAGATTTAGTGTAAAAAAAAAAAAAATTGCATGGACAGGTGGATGCAGAAATGGGCTTGGTGGTGACAGCAAAAACAAAACTCTGTCCTTAGTGACTAAATAGAGACACAGCAGAGAAATAACGCTTCAATTTCACTCATAAAATTGACCTACTTCCTACCTAAAAAGCTGCTGTGCTCACCCAAGGAAAGTTGTACTCTTTTTGCAACACATCAATCATACAAATTGGATGGCTCCATCACTAGCTGTCACGTAATTAGATAAAAGCTCCAGAGCCACTGTTCAGTAGTGAGAATACAGTAAAAGCTATCATGACCCAAATTCTACAGGATTTCCATCATTTAACCAGCAAGATTAGTGCAGATATTAGCAATAAGCAAATAATGTTTATGTTTTTAAGCACAAGCGGTAGAAAGTGACAGTTCTTGCATGAATGGCCGCCAGAGAGCCCCTCTTTTAGTTGCCGAAGACAACTAAAAGTGAGACAACAACAGATCACAAACATCTGGGAGTGGCCCATTCAAAGTCCACATCAAAAACCCCACAGAGATTCTGGGGCAACACTTAAACATTACCTTTTGTTTCTTTTACTTCACTGTTATGTGCTGCTGTGTAAAAGTCGATCATATAAACACACATAGAGGTTTGTGTTAAGACTGAAACTCTGCCTTTATTTTCATATTGGTTTTAGGATAACAAAAAACAAAAAGCATTCACGTTTTCATCAGAGAAACAGTAATCTCAAGGACTTTTCTTCATCCAAAGAAACACTTTGTGACCCATACGGTGTTTAAAAACAAACCTATAATAATGAGGCGATGCAGTAGGTTACGCAACTGTTCTATTTCAAACCTCAACAGTTCAACCTGTACACAAACAGAAATTCATGCAGCCATGTATAATCACAATACCGCCTCTAACTTTAACTGTGGCTTATCCTGAGTAATCAAGGGTCTATTTTCACCAAGCTTCTCCACAGGTTCTTGGGCAGGCTCTTACTATTCGGTCATAAAACGAGAGAGAGAGAAAAATATGTTCACATTAAAACCGGTCTCTTTTAAATTTCACTGCATTTTTATCAGATATGAGGCATTTAAGTGCAGCTGTCCAAGCAGAAGACCGTTTTTGGGAATGGAGCAGCTCGATGAAAATGTAATCTGACAAGAGTTAAAACTTTGAAATAAAAGACATTCAGCTAATCAGAGTTGATAGGAGCCATTTCACAGGAGTACTGTCCCACTAAAGGCCTTTTAGGCAGTGTTTGGCAGAATTACAGAAAACGTAACCGATAATTGCAACTCACACTTCTCTATTGGTTTACAAGCTACATGTTGAAGGGATTCAGTGTCTCCCTGTATTTCAGCCTCCAAAGAAGAGCTTAAATAAAGGAGTAAGAAATCTCTACCCTATGTAGTCTTATCTATTAAGGTAGAGAGCATGGTGTGAGTTATGCCGTCACACCCGAGGTGTCGCTAGCACCATCACCTCACTACTCTGCGGTCGACAAAGAAACCATGAGAACCCCGCGGCCGTGACGCAACCCAAAAATCATTGAAGCATCTCAACCGAGGCAGGAGAAGAAGCCTTCTGGGTCCACCAAGAGGCTCTTGTCACATGTCATTACTGGACTCCTGACATCAGCAATGCAATCTTTGCTCGCTGCAATTAAATGTCCCTGCGGAGTTTCAAAAAAATATAAATATTCATTCACGTTTAAAAAGAAACCTCTTCATTCGTCGCATCATATGCATACCATGCTCTTCCCTACTCCTCCTCCCCGACTCTCACGTGGCACTAATGCTGTGGCCGGTGGTCAGTCTGAATGACGACTGAGCATTTATAACGGAGAACATTTCACATTTTCTGACACCTGCGCTTGAAAGCCGAGAGCCGAGGAGAGAGTGTGACAGGAGAGGGAACACAAAGTGTAAGGCAGCAAGGACGTGAAAGCGGGAAAAAGGATCTAATAGTAGGGGGAAATTAACACTTAAAAACGCTGCATGAAAGGTAAAATATTAGATTTATGGATGGGTAGCGAATAAGAGAGGCCAGATTGCACACTTAATGAAAGGCATCAGAAATACAATATGGAAGCTTCAGTTGTTAGCTGAATAATGCATCAAGCCACAGTAAAAATGTTTTTATTGAAACTAGTTATAATACCACTAATATAAAGCTTCATTGGGTAAGAAGGCATAAACATACATGAAATCCAACTACATAAGAGGAATTAAGGGCAATTTTATTTGTGTTGCGCATTTTCAGAAAAGCAATGCTAAGTTCTTTACATGAATAGAAATAAAATAAAACCCAACAGTTGTGTTCTTAAATATCAGTTTAAGTTGCATCAATGGGAAAATATATTCAAAACTATTCAACTTTATCATGTACTCACTGAATGCCAAGACAGCTATTTAAACATGTTTTAACAGTTTAAAAAGGCAGTTTTATCACATCCCGTCACAACCGACCCTTTGAGGACATTCATGATCTTGATGGGACAAAAAATGAAAATGAGTGTGATATCTCTGATCTACATAGCTATTGGAATTAATATTACTGTTGCATTTGGACAATCTCAAGAGAAGAGCCTGCCGAATTAAAATAATATTGATTTTATATATAATGTTACATGATGGTTTTCAACAGTATTCGTCAAAATAGCCAAGTGCACATTTGTGCATGCATAAGACTGTTCAAGGTCAGTTTTTTGTGCATTAATGTTGTTATGCATGCGCACCTCGAAAACAACACTTTCACAATGGAGTCCTTTGTGTAGGTTGGATAAATAGGTGTTTAATTTAATAAGACACATCTCATATGTTCAACACAACATAATGAAAATGGAAAAAAATGTGTACCACTTTGTAAACTATGGAAGTTTAATGGTTCATGTTTACAGAAACGCTTCATATTTACAAAAATAAGCAGACATGTTTTTGGAATGATAAATATATGCAAAATAAAACATTTAAAAAGAGACAAACGATTAGTCAGAAATGACAAACTGACTCCAAATAATATGTTTTTTTTATAAACAGTTCAATGCCAGCTCCTTGCACTGTGTTGCATAACATAAGATTAAAATTATTTACATAAATTCGCGCAACTTATATTTGCTTTTTATTCTGCAACTATTATTTATATGTATATATATATATATATATATATATATATATATATATATATATCAAAGTTAAAATAATGTGAAAATCATATTAAAACCACCATCGTAGCCTTGAAATGCAGGTTTGCACAAATAAAACAGTTGAAAACTTATAAAACAGACAATATACAAAAGGCTTTTTTTATTTTATTATTATTTTTTAAGTCAAAATTCAGCTGCGTAAGGTCTTCTGTACATCGTCAGGAGAAATGCATACAACTTACCAGCGTCACGAGCAAAAAAAAAAAAAAAACAGAAACATTTTTGTCTGTATCATTATCCAGTTCCAGATATTTGGCTTTCACATGTATCTGTTCTTCACGTACTCCCTGTACATCAACATATCCTCCCTGCACAGCGCCCTCACTTGGCCGTGACCCGTCATTACATGGCTCACAAACATTTCGTGACTGCCTCTGTCCACTTGAGGAAGAGAGACGACATAGATGCTGTCATCCTTGAAGTGGGACACTGGTTCTCTGAAAGTAGACATGCAAGAGGATAAAGGCAAACTGTCAGACCAATCATGTAGCAACAGAAGACTAACACAAGCAGGGGGGAAAAAAACCCCCTTCCATATATTTAGCAAAAAAAAAAAGAAGCTATTTTTATTTTACCAAGAAAAAAATAAAAAGCTTTGTGAATATCACGTTTAAAGCAGCAGCTAATGGCCACGCTGATAATAAAAGCAACACGGGGATTGTGGAGACGGGCACTTTTTCAGCAGCATATTAGATGTTTTGTCATGTTTTCCCAGAAACTAAACACCAAAGCATGTCTTTCCATCCAAACAATGAATTAACAAGCTTCTGCTTGTCAGATGGTCCACTCAGTCAGTCCGTTTGACAGCAGCTGGTGATCATACACGAGTAGAACAAAAAAAAAAAAAAACAGGACCTTGCCGGGAATAAGATTTCTGAAAGCAAAGACAGAACTTCAGGTAGACACAAAGGCATGCTTTCATGTAAGAAACTTGGCATTGGCTCTTCTAACTATAGGCACTATGCTGTGAATTCAAGAATATAAAGCAACTGCTGGCTAAACATTAGGAGCAAACATTTTTGATAAAAAAAAATAATGAAAAGGGAGAAATTGATGTCTGTACGTAATGTTAAATAAAATAAAAAATGAGCTTCAGCTTTGACTTATTGCACCACAATTCAAGTCAATGTGCTAAGGCAAGAGATTATATACTTAATGATTCAACTGTTTTTCTCTTTTTGCTTAAAATTAACCCCTACATATAGAATTCTGGTATCATCTCCAACAAACAAAAAAAAAAAAAGTTTTCAGCTTTAAATCACAGATGTTAGGGTCTTTATACGGATAGCTTTTAAATACGTAAGTTTTCTATGAAAATTAAACCTTGTTTCATCGCCAGGTTAGTTGCAATTTTAATATAGGATGACTTCATGTTTCCTCAAATAGTTATTCAGCGCTGTATGAGTTACAATTTTTGACTAAAAGCCTCGACCTTTTGCAATAAGAGCCATGTACACTTCTTAAGACTATGCTCGTCAACACATGGTGTGAGTATGCAGCAGGAGGCACTGCCGTTACTAGATTCCTGCTATCTACTGACTGGATGCTTGTATGCAGATTCAGAAGAATGCCATTTTCTGCAGAGTTAGGACCAGCTGCATGCCCATACTACCAACTCTGTAAAACATTTAATCTGATATCTTACTTATTGGAATGTGATCAGCACCTTAGAACATTAAGAGTACTGTAGGATTTTCCAACGGTTTTTTTTTTTTTCCACTTTCTCTGACCTCAAGTGTGTAATGTCAAATGCTAATCATTTGACATTACACACTTCATCGTAGCATCGTAGTTGCAAACCTTAGATTGTAATAGCTTTGAACTTTTTTGTGCACTATTCAGAAACCTTCACTTAGATTAGCGGTTCTCAAGGTGGGCGGTACCGCCCCCCGGGGGGCGTTCAGAGGACGGCAGGGGGCGCTGGCGGACATTTTTACAAAAGGGGGGCGCTGGGATTCCTCTGGGGCGCATTTGGTCGAAGGTAAACTTTACACCTTAAATGCACAACAATGCCAGTTTAGACTTTGAGCAACTTGGTAAAACTGTATTGTGTAACATTAAATCATGCTTGGCTGCAACGGTATCGATGGCAGCTCTTCTTCTCCTTCTATTCAGTGTTTGTAGCTTCTTGGCGCAGCTCCGCTCCTGCTACTAGTAGCTTCACCGCATCAGTTCAGCGTTACACCTGCTGATGACGTTGCTGTGATTCACTTTGACTGGTATTTTTGTACAGATGTTTTGGCAGTAATGTGATCATGTCAAA
>NW_015112997.1:130600-131881 GCF_001443285.1 Poecilia latipinna
GGCGGTAAGGACCTGGATAAAGGCTGGGGGGCGCTGGCCCAAAAAAGGTTGAGAAACACTGACTTAGATGGTACGATAAGCACAAGTAGGTAAAATGGAACAAATATACACACAAGCGCAGAAATAAAGTCAGCTGTATTTTCTAATTGTGAAATTCACTTCATCAATTCTTGCCACAAATGTAACTTACATCTACATCTTGAGCAAAGTGGGTATATGTGTGTGTAATTTGTGCATGTTTTGGTTTTAAAATTTGCATTAAATCAAAAATAAGCCAAGAGTTACAATATTTCCTAAAGATGTTTTCTATGTGCAGATACTAATTGAACAGATGATTCAACCAGCAGCTCTAAAAAAATGAATCAGATTTAGTTTTTCTTTTCCTGTATAGCATGTTAGTCTGCACTGTAATCCTCATCGGCGACTTTCACTGAAAAGGAAATTCATACCCTCATCTTTTTAATGCCCAACAACAGGAATTGGCAACAGCATTCATATAATTTCCATTTTTATCTCCACCAATGGAGTCAGTGTCCAGTTGCCTATTCCGGATGGATCGATAGAGGAACCGCACAGAGGGAGGTGAATGAATAACGCGCCCCTGACAGGAGCCACACGTTCAAGGTGACGTAACAACTTAGAATAGCCTGGTTGCGCAACAGCCAACACACCTGTCACCACCTGTGGACCAGGCAGGAGGAGACGAAGAAAGGTGAAGAAAAAAAAAAAAAAAAAAAAGGAATAATCGATAAAATTGAGACCACCTTCTAACTCAACTTATAGAAAACGTCCTTTTTATTCATGTTTTTAGTCTGTCTTGTAGCAATCAGAGTTGTTATCTTAGTACCAATGAGAAGCCAGAATAGATTTACATTCACAAGTGAAGCATTGCGGCTTTCGCTACGGTGCTCCGCTTGATGTGATCAATATAAAACTTTACTAGAAATTACTTTGGATTTATTTTGAAACCAATGGACATGGAGACAGAAAAGAAGGACTAGAACCTAGAGAAAAAAGAAAAGAAGAGAACTGGGGCAAAAGAAATTAAGAAGGAAAGAAGGAAAAAGAACAGAACTTGTAAAGATGCCTTCAAGAGAATCTACTTTTTTTCTCCTGAAGTTTTATGTTATAATTATTGTAAGACGTCCAAATCAGGAGCTCAACATCAATGCCTTTTCTAAGTGCTACAGTCTTAGGGTCTAAAAGATGATCTCATTTTTTAATAAAGATTAAAAAAAAAAAAAAAACTTCATTATAAAATTTCTACAATCTCTGAATACA
>NW_015112997.1:135099-141836 GCF_001443285.1 Poecilia latipinna
AACCCCCCCCCGGTTTTGGTGGGTTTTGCCAAAAAAAACCGGAAAAAAAAAAAAAAAAAAAAAAAAAAAACTCTTTCAGGGTCATTTTTTACAATTCATTTAACTGTGATTCAACTGCACATGCTCTGCAGCCTTTGTCCTCACAAAGCAATGTATAATTGCAGGATAAATAATAAAAAAGGGTTGCCACGTGAATTTCTTTCATGCAGTGTTTTTTTTCCTCCCCATTCTACTAAAACTTGTAGAATGCCTGATTATTTTCCAGCCAGATGTTCTTCACATTCCCATCCATAGATGTTCTCTGTGTAGATTAAATTTCTTTTAAATTTAACAAAAGAAAATCAGTTGTTTCCTAAACTTTTGCTTTACTATGCAGATTAACAGTGAAGAGTGATTTTGTGCAATAAGACTTTCAAAATACAGTATTTCCATATTTAAAATGTATTCAAATCGATCTGACATTTACTAAAATGTGATGAAATTATTGTACAGCTGATTGCAGATTCACAGCAGTTGGTATTTAAACAATGATCGTGTGTTTTTTAATAAATAAAATCTAAAGTCTGATGTTCCAATGAATTGAGCTCTCTTATTCTGATACCATAATGTATAATTCATTGCAACCAATTGTCTTACTTTGTCTGATTTAAAAAGAACATCTGCATGTGAGTTACTTTATCTCAGGGTCTCATGTGAGAACCAGACAGGTGCAGAGCATCTTAGTGAGGCTTTGAAATTTTTTTTGTCTTTTTTTACTAAATAAAACTTTAAAAGTGAATACAGAGTTACCCTGGTTATATGGCATTTCTAGCCATATAATTTTAGGTTTGTACTCACAATGAGATTAAATTACACACAGGAAACCTATGAAGGGAAATGGTTACACTGGACTATATTTAGGGGTAACAAATTAAAATGGTTTGAACGCATCTAAACTTTTCAGTTCTTCACCTAAAGAACTTTTGAATGCATAAAAACGTTTCCATGTCACAGTTGAGCACTACTTTCTTTTTATAACATAAAACATCAAAATACATACTACAAACAGCTCAAAATGTAAGAAAATGGTTCCAAGTTGCAGATAAAGGTGTCTTCTCTTTATGGTCGGGTTTTCTTGTTGACCTACTGCTGCTTAGAGTGGTGCCGGTTTAAAAAAAAAAAAAACCTCAGCTTTTCCTGTAGACTTGGAGATGAAACTGAAATTAACACCTCTGTTTCGAACTGCATTGTGCAGCTGCCAGGAAGAAAGAATTAAGCAGGAAAAGTTGAATTCAACTTTTGTCTTTAATGCTTGACAATCCCAAGGCCTTTTGCCCAACCATCAATTAAAATGCATTTAATCCATTTTAGATCAATTCTGCTCCAGATTCAATGATAAATAATGCGATGGCCGCTTATCTTGGCACTCAGTCGGCATGTTAAAGCCATGCATCCTTTTGTTTCTAATGCATCATATTGTCAATTAATTATAATTATACTTAGACAAATTATTTCAATAATTAAAATTACAAATATATATATATATATATATATACTGAAGAAAAATATGTTAGAGCTTTCAAGTTGTATCTGAAAAAACTAGGGTAGTAGAGATGTTCTACTTTAGGCAGAGAAATGTTACATCTCAGGATGGAGTATGTGCTTCCTTTTATCATCAAAAGAAAGAGTGTTTTTCTATGGCTGCACATTGAAATTACACGTGTGCTCGTGCATAGTGCCTCCACTTCCTGCTGGGTCAGGGCTGCAGCCGCAGCGAGAAGACGGCTGGACCACGCATGGAATGAAAAGAAATATAGTAAGTACCATACGCATGCACAGCTAGAGGCCTTGCGGGAACCTATTTAGTTTTGCTCTTCTCCCAAGGAGACTTAGGGGGCGAAATTGTATTTCCAAGTGTTTTTTTTGTGACTAAAAGCTAATACGACAACGGTGAACAAAACGTGAGTTTGAGCTACTAAGCTTAGCTGCACGTGTCCGAGTATTTCTGTGTGTATCTCAACAAACGGTAACAATGTTTGAATTCAAAAAGTAATCAGAAAATTTAGCTTCTTCAGCTATATGGCTATTTGTGGCTTTCTGTCCTTGTGGAAGATGTCAATGAGTTTCTACAGGACAATGGATAAGTCAACAGTATTCCACATGAGTTCATAAGCTATATACAGAATATGTTTTAAAAAGCTTTAATATCCAAATTTTCTCAGAGTCTGAACTTGGATGTTCATTAGCTGCGAGGCATAAGAATTGAAGTTAAGACTCAACGTTATTTTTGCTGTTTTCTGTGTGTTTGGCTCTGCTGTGTTTCCCTTTCTGAGTGTTTCTGGACCAACTTTATAAAATCAAAGGGCTCTCCTAAAAGGTTATGGATTTAGATCATTTGTGTTTGTACAACCAGCTCTAAAGACACCACAGGCTCAAGAGAAAGGAGAAGCAGAGTCAAATAGAGTATCAGTAAAATGAGATCCAGGGAAAAAAACAGTGAATAAGGTTTATATATAAACCTTATATATATATATATATATATATATATATATATATATATATATATATATATATATATACACACATACTTGGGCATAACTCTGTTATGTTTTGATATGAAAACACCACACTCTGGCATTTGTGCCGAACTGACATCAGTTCTTGTCGTTTAATGGTTCACATGTTTTACTTACAAGCAAATGATATTCGCCAAGTTTATGCGTTCTGTTTTCTCCACTGTGTGCTGGTTCTCACCAAGATGTGCAAACCTGCAGAAAGAAAAAAGAAACGCAAATTAAAAAAAAAAAAAAACCCTCTAAAGGTAAATTGTAACTCCTAACCCTTCAGTATCATATTATTTTCTTTATGGATATCTTTGAATCCACCGTCTTCTAATTATTCATCAGGTTGTCCTCCTCCCCCTCTCCCACCACTGGCAATAATGTGCAAAATCACAAGGGGATTTCTTGTTCTTGCTTATGATTTTTATTATTGATGCACTGATTAGTGGCGCTCTGGCTTTCGCTAACATCTTTAGAGCTGTTGCTACTTCCAGTTCCAATAATGAATGCAATTTAGTTCTTATTATGAGCCACTATGGTCGGGGGATATGAGCGTCATTCTTCACGACAATTTGGAGGCCAATTCCCTTGCTCCAATTACATCTGTGTCTGCCGTCATAGTCGCATGAAACAGAAAACAAAGAGCGCTGAAGGTGTTTGGAATACAAAGCGAAGCCTGGGAGTGGAGACCGTAGCGATGTGTGTCAGAAAGGAATCAGCCGGCACTAGAGAACAAAACAGCGCACGCCTCCACCGACTGGCAGAGAGCACTGGGCAAGTTTCTGACGGGTCCAGTCCACCGAGTCAACTGTGCCGCCCAACCCGCAAACACGCTTTCCCCAAAAATGTCACACGTGGTAAAGAGAAATAAGCAATATTTGCAACAATGTAGCTGCTATGTTAAATAATCAACCCAAGATGAATTTTCTTTGAACATTTTTCTTAAACAGCATAGGTTTTATAATACATCACAAAAAAATAAATTGTATATACATGACCCAACTAAAAGATGTGACCTGGATTTAACCAAGCAAATAAGTATGAACCTCCTACTGGGTAATAATGCCATTGGTGATTATCTGTCAGCTGGCAGCCAGTTACTTAACCCCAAATTAAGCAATGAGTGGTTTCTCATTTTCTTTTTCAAGCGAAAGTAACATCTTGTGGTTGAGGAAAAGATGTTGTTTAAGAAGTTTCCGGTCATCTTCATGCATTGAGCAGAGGAAACATCTACGGAGATTTTATGGAAACTGCAAAAAGTTAGCTTAAGAACTGTCCTGTGCATTAAAAAGAAAGAAAAACGTGTGGTCTGGAAAAAAAAAATTAAAAATCCAGACTGATTCTGATCAGCAATCACTTGAACGTTTGGTGAACTCAAAGCAAACAAAAAGAAAAAAAAACTAAAGTAGACCTCAGGGCTGTTTGTACTGAAAGGATACTTCACTTAAAGGTCGACTATAACAAATAAAAATAATCGGCCCGCTGGTTAAATTCCGAACTGTTCCGGGTCTTCCAAGGACACGAGAAGGCTGTGTCTGGAAAAAGCCATTTTGAAAGCCATCATCAAATATTCATTTAGCTTCCGAGGAACAAATAGTTTTGTTCAATTTCGAAGCCTCTGGGAATCTATTTATCAACACTGCTGGGTGCATTCTGGGGTAAAAAATAAGATGCAACACAGAAGAGAAACAGACGAGTGAGCGAGGGGACAAAGGTGGAGAAAGAACAGTAAGGTCAGGAGTGTGATGCACAGAGCAGGGCAAATATGACTATGTCCATTTATCAAAATTGATTATTTTTGCCCTGAGGCGGTGACTGACACAGAGTCCTTGTTTCATCCTTCGCTGGCCTGGGGACATATGAATGGAAATAAAACCTTTTGAAAATCAGAACAACACTTCTATTCAGACATAGATTAGGTATTTAGGTCAGATAAGAAAGCAATTATTTCAACGGCTAGTTGTCAGGTCAGAGAACTTGTTGCCTAAGCACAGCACAGACATTACTGGCATGAGAATAGATTGCGAGGTGAGATTCTGTTGTTCGAAGTTGCAGTGGTGACGGGACACGACGCATACGAAAACCACGAATGGCCAAAATGATTTTTAGCGGCCTTAATCTGGCGTAAAGGGTTTTTCTGGTTGTCGAGCTTCTCCAGCTGCGTTTTGAAATAATCAGTAAAACCTGATGGAGATGAGATAAGCAGACAAAAAATAAAAAATAAAAAATAGCTGAACACTGGACATCTAGGGACATCTTTTTTATGACAATCATAAGGTTGAGTTACGCTTAGTTTTGTTTACCCATCCATAAAGTTAGCATACTTCTTTTGCTCCATGGTCCTGTTAAAATTCAGGCAAGGTTAGCTTCTTTAATCAACTCCAAGCTATGTTTTTTATTTTTTTTATTTTATTTTTTTACCACAATTAGACATAGACAGTTTTATTTCAATTTCCACTGTTTAGACGGCTGGCAACATCTTTTTTTATTCTATTCATTAAAAAAAAAAAAAAAAATCTGTTCAGAGGAAAATAAAAGCATCCAACAACAGAATTCCTCAAAAACTAATGAACCACTCTATTAAACAATAAATCTGTCTTTGATGTGGACAATTTGCAAAAGGTGGGTCCATAAATGCAATCTATAGCACTAAATTTACCTTTCATAAATGAGCAAATCCTCCTCTGCGGGACACTCTGCAAGAATCCGATCCGTCATTGCTTGCTGCAGCTGGACTTCCTACAGAGGTGAGACAAATAGTAAAAAACGAATGTGAGCGGCACAGAAATAAATAAACGTGTTGAAGTATTACAGACGCGTCAACATCAATGTTACCAAAGAGGTACAAAGAAGACCAGTTCAGGACGTTCTTCTCGGAACATAAACCCATTCAGACAAGGTCATCGAGTTCAGATGTTCCTCTGCAACGTCTTCAGCAATTACGGCCACCCAAGGAGTTTAATATAAGCAGCTTCGACAGTAATTTAGTGGTGTCTGACGAGGCAGTTTTAGGTTTCTCCATGTTTGTGTCCTGTGGCCTCCTGGGGTTCTTTCGCATGGTGCCCAGTTCGTAGAAACACAAAATGTCCATAAAATGATGACCACTTGTCTAATCTTTTGCAAGAATTCATTTCTGCCAACTACGAGGAATGATGCACCATGATACAAACTCTACTAGACCTCTAAAGTTACCTTATGGCACCTGAAAAAAAGGTTATAGAGGGTCGTTTTATCTATCTTTAAGTCTGCTGAAACGTGTTTTATGATCTGTAATGTGTAGATATGACCAAAAAAAAAAAAGCATATTCGGAAATATATCACTTAATTGTTTTATGAACTGGAGGTGATCTACATGCCTTCGTTTCGAACTGAAAGGACCCTCTAAAGAAACAACAGACGGCTGGTTATGTAACAGCACATAAAGCAGCAACCAAGGCTAATATCCCTCTTTGTATTGCAGCAATAGTTTCAGCACTATGCTTTCGATTTTATTGTTTCTGTATTAATGTGAGCTGCACAGACAGGCGAATGAGTTGCACACATAGGGGACCATGAACAAAAAAAAAAAAAGCTGCTCTGAACACAAAAAAACACATAAGCACAAAAACAAAGATCCACAGATCCTGTCCAAAGCAGACAGAGACAAGAATAGGACATTTACGGAAAACATGAACTTATTCATACATCCACACTAAGGCAGAAAAAAAATAAAAATAACCATGTGTAGTTTAACAGCGAATGCGATAATGATCTAATGTTTAAATATTTCAGCGTTTTCGTGTGTTGCGCTGGCACCAAATCCATTCTCAGAAACTGCCTGCAGGCAGCGACACACATAATGTGTTGCCCGACACGTGAGCCCCATGTCCAGCACCAGATGCATTTATTCATGACTGGATCATAGCTCAAGGTCCTGACAAGACAGAAAACTGAAGAACAATACATCATGACTCATGAGTCGGAAACAAATGGATGGAGAGAAAAGAGGCAGGCATTTTTCTAATCACAGTCAGACCTGTTGAGGTTTCTCAGAGCAGACTTTCTCTGCTCAGAAAAAAAAAAGTAATGTCAAGGTTTTAATCGGCGTCGTGTCAAAGAAGCAAAAAAAAAAAAAAAAAAAAGAAAGAAAGAAAAAAAAAGCAAAAAACTTTTATTTTTTTTTAAAATCACTTAAATTAAATCACCGCAGAAGATAAT
>NW_015112997.1:145008-145639 GCF_001443285.1 Poecilia latipinna
TTTCTGTAAAAAAAAAAAAAAAAAAAAAAAAGTTTTTTAAAACGGCGTGTAAAAAAAAAAAAAAAAAAAAAAAAAAAAAAAGAAAGAAAGAAAAGAAAAGCACAATACTTTTCTTTTTGTTTAAAATCCATTTAATTAGATGCAGACTGAAGATAACGGCTCACCAAAATCCCTCAACCACTTTGGGTGTAAACTCTCACTCCAAACAGCAGCTATTCAGCAACTGAAGTGACAGATGAAAATGGAACAGACCTTCTAAATACACAAGGGAGTGACCTAATTTAAACCTCTTTTAACAAGGTTCTTAAGATGTTTTAATTGTTTTGTTTTGTTTTTTTCTTATCTCAGATGAATTCAATTCTGTTAGAATTGATAGTATATATCTTTGTGTCCAAACATCTTCAACAAGCTTTCATATGATGTCACAAGGGTGTCCCATGTTTACGGATCTTTTTATCACTGTATAAAATTAAATTAGAGCAGACATTAGCTGCTTTAAGTCATTTGGGTTTTCCAAGTTATTTCCATTTGGTAAATGCCAAAATAATGACATTTTTAATTAAGTGCACTTTCTTATGCTTAAAGCAGAGGTTCCCAAACTGTGGGGCGCGCCCCCTAGGGGTGGCGCCGT
>NW_015112997.1:148563-155310 GCF_001443285.1 Poecilia latipinna
CATGTACATACAGATTGATCTGAATTTTAATATAATCCTGTTTAGTTTTTAACTGGTTCGTGTACAGCAGAGGTTCCCAAACTGTGGGGCGCGCCCCCTAGGGGTGGCGCCGTGTCATTGCAGGGGGGGCACGTGAAGCCGTCTGGATGAAAAAAAACAAACAAAAAAAACATGAACACTGTATGCGCTGGGTTTTTACCTTAGAATGGCCAACTCTCTGTTATGACTATGTCAATTTGATACAGTAGAGGCTTCCACACTTCCCATATTTGTGTCCTCTGTCACTTTTATCAGCAGTTAAAACTGTTTAATCCGTTGCTAACATGTTGTAACCTGTTTTTCCGAGCCGCCTTTAAACGCAACATGAGCGCTACGGCGCTCGCGCTGGGTTTCCACCTGTGAAGGAGACCTGCTGCTGCTGTGCGGAGCTACGTAGGTTTGTGTTAGAATCACGGCAGCAAACCAGCAAAACGCCAAGAACTTTTCACATTTTTTCCCTCCAAACTAACCGACTGAGTTGAGTAAAGCTGTTGGATGCAGGTAATGTTAGCTAAAAGATGACTAGCTAGCTAATATCAATACAGAACCTTAAGCTTAACAAGTACCTTGTAGGCTACTGATATTGGTGTCTATTTTCAGCTACGTACATTCATTTTGCCCCCGAAAAAGTCGATGCCCCCCCATCACAGGCGTTGTTTCAACCAGACAGCCATTTGTAATCCATAGGGGGGGCGCAGAAAATGTTTGGAAACCTCTGGGGGGGGGCAGAAGAAAAAGTTTGGGAACCACTGGCTTAAAGTCATGCTAATAATGTATGTACTCTTTTGACTTAAAAAAAAAGTAATTAAGATGAAAGTTATGTGTTCTTATAAGCATTTTATTAATTGCATTAATATACGTGCTGCTTTATCATTTCCCCCATTATTTTTACATAAAGCTACTACATGCCAGCCCATTCCTAGAGATAGATACAGAAAAATAAATCCTGACCAGTGTATTCTTGATCTGTATTGGTAAAAAAGATTGTAAGATACAATTTTTTTAATGAAATTTAAGGCAACCTGAAAAGAATTCAGATAACTTTTAGTAATGAGCTAAACCAAAAAAGATGTGTATGAAATAACAAAGCAGGAGACTTGTTAATTAACTACAAAAACAACTGAAAAAGAAATAATTGTCTAAAGTGTCCTTCATTTATTAGCTGATTCAAGTGCATATAGACACTCTGGAAAACACTCAGTGTTTCTTGGAAATAAATAAACTTAGAATCCTTTTTCTTTGAAAATTTCTGTCACCTTTCATGACACAAAGACTCAAGAATGGATGGATGACTGTATGAATCTTTTCGTTATTCTGAAGGAACTCTTTACTTGACTCAAATGAAAACAATTATTTTTAATCTGGAGCTTTAGAAATAGCTCAAGTAACTGTTGCTCACTATTTAGTCATCATTTTTAACATGCCATTGTTAATAAAATGTAACAATTATTTTTTTTTTCTATTTCTTTTTAAAAAAATTTCCCATTGCACTTAAGAGATGCTTATCTAATTTTCAAACAAAACCAAACTTTTTGACTGAAACTAATAAGTAAATCTAAATCTGGCAGGAGGTGTGGATATGAATTGGGCTCAGTTGTAGTTTAAAATATGCCAATGAAGAGCAACGCTTTAATGTAAGAAATTAGTTGATGGTGACATGAAATTGGAGGAGGACTTGTTGTTTCGTGAGACAGAAAGACTATTTACAAGTAGGGACAGAGATCCCCCACTCCATATCCAACAGAACCAGACGGCGTACGTCCGACACAACAAAATCCTTCAACAGCGGAGCCCAGCTGTTGAGTCACCAGCCAAGAAAGCACTTCAGACTCTGGGAACAATCACCTCATCTGAAAAACTGTGAATCACAGCCTCATTACATGTAAATGAGGACAGGAGGCTAGAGTGTGAGCTGATGTCATGAAAACCATGAAGAGGTTTGAATTTGTTTACATTTTGCTCTTGAAGTATATGTCTAATGCATTTCTTATGAAGAGTGCTCTTGGAGAATGTTGTTCCCATGGTACATTTGATCCATCTGGTTGACACAGTGACATTGTACCTGCACTAGATGTTCCTGCAGAAATACAGAATCTGGGTCAATGGGGGGGATGGAAACGTGCGAACAGTCCACACGGGGCGTGAAACGGATACAGCCAACATATGGTAACCTATGTACTCGTAGGTGTTGGTTCAGAAGGTGTTTATGGGAAGCGGTGTTCAAATGATGCGCACAGTGAGATTAATACTTTACATTGAAAGTTGAATTTCCGTTTCTATTCATTTTAGAGAAAAAATGCTGCAAATCCTGTTTGTGTCCCAAGCAATTTTTCAGATGAGGTTTAGTTTTAATGACTGAAGGCAATCAACTTGTTTCATTCTCTAATACTGGGAGAGATTGGAAATAGAAATTGAAAATTATTTGCCACTTTCTGACAAATTGCTTTTGCATCAACCCCCTGTTTTTTTCTGAACTAAAGTCCAAATTCTTCTTAAGATAAGTTCTTAGTGTATATATAAATCCAAAGCTGCTTGCTTCAGGGATCTTACACAACTTTCAACCTTTTTTTTCTTTTTTACATTTTCTTTCATCCAGTTGATAAAGTATAGGTAAAAAGCTCAACAACTGATTTATAGCTATTTTTTTCTAAAAGTTGTACCAGTATGTAATTTGTAAAAAAAAAAAAAAAAACTATAGCAAGGAAGAAAGAAAGGAAAGAGGAGCAGACAGACTGATAGAAGAGTTGAAAGATGGACAGACAGAATGCCTGATTGACAGACGAAAGGATGAACAGATGATAAAATGGATAGATAGCTGAAGTGATGGATGGACAAATGACAGATTGATAAATGGAGGGAAACATGGCCAGAGTTACACACAAACTTACAGGTTAATGGATGAATGGTTGACTAATGGATGAATGGTTGACTAATGGATGAATGGTTGACTAATGGATGAATGGACAGATGGACCAATGGATGTCTCAATCTGATTTCCATGAAGTACGTCTGCAGTGGTTAAACTATCTAAAAGGAAAAGAACTACACTTGTACAAAACAGAATCAAAGCCTCGGCACAATAAATCTAAAAGATGTTGCTCGTATTGAAAATGGTTACCTTTTTTTTTCTTTTTTTCTGTGAATTAGGATTACTACCAACTCTAACCTACTTTGATTTATTTTAGGAGCCAGAGCTCAGATCAAAATCAAGCTAAGAAATCAACTGAGGAGAGTGAAGTGAGGCCCAGAAAAGCAGACACCTGCATGTGACTCTCACCTGATATACTAAAAGCAGACAAATCCCACTGCACGTGCCCTACATGCTTCAGACTCCATAAAGACAACTTGATTTAAAGGAGAAAACAGATGGACACATTCCCTCTGAGAGGCAAAAAAGGTGGTGAAAAAATACACATACATTCACAATAAATACCTATTGAACTATTCATGAAATTCCCAATAAATACTTTTAGCTACAAATTAATTTGGAATCGTAAAATAACATATATTTTTGTTTCACGTCCTCTATAGTGTTTGTTCAAAAACACGTAAAGAACAATGCATCTGATGTGAGACCTTAAGAATTACTGGGAAGTAAATGATTAATCTAGACTTCTGAGTCCATCAGTCAAGCTGCAGTTTGCAAAGGTCTGCTGGGACTCATATGCACACCGACTTTGAAGGACAATAATCAATGACACTTAGTGTAGCTGGTCCAATCAAACTTAGCAGAAAAAGAAAAACAAAAAAAACAACAAAAGTTGTGACCGTGACAGAAATTGATTGGTGTAATTTGAATGCTCGTGCAAAAAAAAAAAAAAAAAAAACCAAATTAATTGGGGGTTTTTCCCACAAAAACACACGCAAACTCATAAACAACTTAAAAGTGCCAAAAGAGATCTTCGCTTTCATCACCTATGCAATTTTGTACTCCATAAACAATACTAGTTTGGTGTGTCATCAACATTCCAAATATAGTGCCTTGAAAAAAAATGCTTATGGTGCTTGAATTCATTTTATGTATCCATAAAAGTTTAGCAGCCATGTGTGCCATTTTAGACTTATAGCACCAAACTGATGTTGCAACATAAGCCGAACAACACTTCTATTGACATTTTAGGGTAGGAAAGAGAGAATTACATTAATTGGGACTCTTCACTTATTTTGGGGTGAAAATCAACATTAACTTCACCTTATTGACCTTCATGCTGTTTCATAGAGTGTGACTAGGCTGATATTTCCAGTTTCCAGTTTGATGCAAATCAAAGGGAATAATTGTCTTGCGAGAGACTCAAATACAAGTGAAAACACGGAAATAAGGAGAGGTAAGATACTCACTTTGCAAAGGCAAAATGCCATTAAGGCCTAAAATACAAGCAGTTACCATTGCATTTATTTCCCTTAGGCCTTTAGGAGCCATTATTTATATTTGGATTGCCACACGGAAGGAAGCAATCGTCTCTTCATCATAAAAAAAAGAAAAAAAAATTAGGCCCAACAGTTATAAAAATATTCAGTTGGTAGGACATGTGATTTAGGCCTCATTTAGCAGATAATACATCAGATCTCAGAGGAAGTCACATTTGATTTGTTTCTGACTTATTTTGCCGGCATGTGGCTTTATCTTACCTCTTGCGTGCGACCGCTCTCTCCAGACTCTGTCAGCAGCTTGATCGGGGTAGAGCGCTGTGAAACAGACCCTTCGTCGTCCCGATCCTCCTCCGAGTCGTCCTCAGACGTACTGGAGATGGCCTCCTCACTGGGGGGGGGAGGCGCGCTGGCTGCAGTCTTCCTCTGGAGAATGGTTTCCTCCTTGCTGCTCTTGCTGTTCAACAAGGAAGCACATTATTAGTAACTCTTATGCGAACCTTAATTAAGGTCATATGGGACCCCTTATCATGACCTCTCAACAACGGCTTTCATTTGGCCACCGTCTTATGAAGCTCAGATGAAAGAGCTACAAGATTGACTTCCAGTTTTCTTAATTCCTGTTCTGTCAATAGATTATTCCACATGAGCTGTCGAGCTCTACTGCTCCTCCAACGTTACCATAAGGCTATTTAAAACAGCTGTGCTTATACAGAGATTAAATCACACACACAGGTCACCGCTTACCTCAATCCCTTCATAATATTTTGTTTTGAGGTCAAACCATGACTCAGCACAGAACATTTGACAGCCCATGAATACATACGTACGGTAAAGTTGCGCTGAACTAATGCGGAGATGACCGTAAAAGCTGTAAGCGTTATTCTTTTTTCTTAGTAATGTTTGTCTGCTTAAGCTTTTGATACCAGAAATGCATGCATTCACAAACAGAGCTCATCAATGTGTCCGCTCAACAAAAACATGGAAAAGGACAGGCCGTATTTTCTGGCAACCTGAGAACATGATGATTAATGAAGCTGTGTGTGTGTTTAATGAAGCGTGTGTGTGTGTGTGTGTAAGGGCATGGTGACATGGGATTCACCTTACAAAAAAAAACAAAGCATAATAACATCATCCCCAGTGTGCCAAAATGAACAAAGTTTAAAGGAGGATTCACCCCAGCACTGATTTTCCAGTTTCCTCTGGCTTGCGGACTGTGAACGGACTTGGATCCACTCCCACGGATTTTGGCATAAATTCCCTTTATGAACAAATAAGAAAATATAATCACTCGACATCCTTTTCTATCTCGCCAATAAACGGGTAATAAATTCATCAAAAAAAATTTTAAATAGGTTCATTTGCAATTTCTACATCAACAAACGAGCAAACTCAATACGGTACAATCAATTTACTCGTGTACCTTGCAGAGTTGGTCATCCCAATGCAGAAAGTGTCATCAAAGGAGGTGAGCTCATAAGGTTTGAAGAACTCTGTGTAGATGTCAACACTTTCATCAAACTGGTTCATCCTCCTTACTTTGATGGTCTTCATTGTGTTCTCACAAGCAACTGCGTGCGCGCACACACACACACACACACACAAAAAAACAGTTAATGCCAGACATTTGCCACATCTATCATAAATTAACAAATAAGGATGTTTTCGTCACGTTTCAGATCATAAAACAGATCTTAAAATGGCAAAAGAATAAGTACAAGCAATGTTCACAATATTATTTTTTAATAAGGAGAAAAAAAAATCAATAGAAAAAGTAATTGTCCTTTAAATCTAATAACCGGGGGGTGTACCAACCTGACGGCAACAACTACCGTCAACAAACAGGGAAAGAGGTTTTTTTTTGCGTTGCTGTGAAAAAATTATGTCCTAATCTTATCTTTTAATTCAGTCAGCTTGGAAGGTTTTTAAGCACTAAAACATGCGTCAGGTCATTTCACAGCATGCTTCAGGTCTTTTCACAGCATGTTTTTAGAGTTTTTAAAAACCCCACTTTTATGCGTGGCTTTACCAAAGGATCTCAGCATGACGTCCAGCCCCCTCCGGCTTCTTTCTTTCTTTCTCTCTCTCTTTTTTTTTTTATTACAAATCTCGCATCTGTTTGTTGACGTAGGATTTTGTTGTGTATCCTTACATGTTGTTTTAAGGTAAAAAAAAAAACAAAAACAAAAAAAAAACCCCAGAAAGAGCAGATTATGCAGTCTAAAAAGGCACAACATGTAGTTCTTTTTTTTTTTTTTTTTTTTTTTTTTTTTTTTTTTTTTTTTTTTTTTTTAAAAAAAAAAAAAAAGGGGGTAAATTGTTTTCCCGTGTTTTTTGGGG
>NW_015112997.1:158399-186475 GCF_001443285.1 Poecilia latipinna
AGATTTTTGGGGTTAAAAAAGGACAAAATTTTTTTTTTTTTTTTTTTTTTTTTTTTTTTTTTTTTTTTTTTTTTTTGCTTTAAATGCAACAAGAAAGGGTGATATAGGTTTACCGAGGTTTTCAGAGGGCACATTTCCTAGAAACACAATTCCAATTCTAATTCCAACAAATTATTTGGCTTTTTTTTATTTTTCTTACATTTTTGTGCCGTTTGGAAATAACGCGGAACCTAGTAAGTAGAGAGAGCGGTTGAATGCACAGACACCGTTACCTTCATTATAAGGTACAGGCAGGTAGGACAGGACTCCCTCTGACCACCAAAATGTGTAGCTGGAAACAAGTTAGACAAAAAAAAAATTTATTAATCTCCTCTGAGAGATGTGTTCTTTTTTGTCTGCACTCATCTGAGTCTTTACTTAACCCAGATTTAGAAATTGGCTTGTCATGACCGCCTACTGTAGTGCTGAATACACCCGACTCCTATTCAGTGTTATGAAAGAAGAAATGCATTCACGGTGATTTTACAATGTGATTTGCCCCCTTGTGCTAGCCAGAGAGAAACTGGACAATATGTGGCAGCTAAACTGATTACAGCTGCAGTCATGCTAATTTCTTGGAATAATGAGTCTGGTTTCTGGGACCATTGTTGCCACAGAAGCTGCTGGTCTGAGACAGAAAATTAGGTCCACTTTTGTGTAAGCATGAAAACAACAAGAAAGCAGAGAACATGAATACACACACACATGTAACAAGTGATACTGGGTCAAAAATAATAGTACCAATGAAACAGGAACACTGCACAAAGTTAAGCACAAAGTTATTTATACCCCAGGTAAATTTACTTTTATTATCATGTTTAATTTAAACAAGAAAAATGTCTCTTATTCCTTTCTTAATAAGATGCTCTTTCAAATGACGCCATCATCACTGTTTGATGCCTTTATGTGTCGAGTTGTTGTCGAGAAACTCGCTCTTGTGTTAACTAGCAATTTTTAAGCCATAGGATCGATGTCTGTGTGTGTAACATGAAGGGGGAATTATACTTCTGAGCATAAAGTCATTTCCTTACCTGTGTCTGTTGTGTTGAAGGGCCATGGTGCTCCTCTGATGAAGATAAAAGTCAGTGGGAAGCTCCCACAGATGTGCCTTGCCCTCTGACGGCTGGTAAACCTGAAGGAACAAGTTGATGGCATCTTGTCTGTCTGCATCTGAAGAATCCAAACACAACCATCAGTCACACAAGATTAGAAAATATAAACAAGTGAGAACAGAGATATATCTCACTGTCTAGAAATACAAATGTTTTCTATATATATATATATATATATATATATATATATATATATATATATATATATTAAATGCTTAAATTAAATTGTAAATCTTCAGACAGCATAAAATCCATGATAGTAGATGTTTTTTTTTCTTTTTATCTTGGTATAAAAAAAGGTGTAAGACATTTTTCTCTCTATTAAAGATCATAACTGTGAATAGAAAAGCCTTGATGAACATTTTCTTTCCCCAATAAAGCTGTCTGGCTTTACCAATCAAACAACAATAAATCAATCTCCTAACAACCTTAGAAAAAAACAACAACAACAACAACAACAACAACAACAACAACAACAAAACATTGCAGCAGTTTGATTTCTGGCTGTACGGCTGCAACATAATCCCAGTAAATGTTTGTATGCTCAGCCTGAGGCACATGTTCCACATGTTGCCCAGTCTGGTGTCAGTTATTCCACCTTCAAATTGTGAAGTCACATGCATAATGCTCCAGCAGTGTCAGTGGATAATTAGAAGCTAATTTCAGGCCCATTAAAGCAAGCATGCCAAACAACCTTTTTTTTTTTTTTTCCAATCAGGTAATGATAAGACTTGGGTTACTGGTGAATCACTGATGTGCACAGGAAGGTCTGGTTCACATGCTCAAATTCAACCCAAAGGTTTTATGTTAGGCTGAAACCTGGACTCTGCAAGTCAATCAATGTCTTCTGCAACTAAACTCGGTCATCTATGCCTCACTGCTCATGTCTGTGCACTTATGTGCAGTCATGATGTAGGGCAGAGGTTCCCAAACTGTGGGGCGCGCCCCCTAGGGGGAGCGCCATGTCATTGCAGGGGGGGCGCGGGAAGCCGTCTGGATGAAAAAAAAAAAAAAATGAACCCTGTATGCACTGGGTTTTTACCTTAGAATGGCCAACTCTCTGTTATTCCTATGTCAATTTGATACAGTAGGGGCTTCCAGACTTCCCATATTTGTGTCCTCTGTCACTTTTATCAGCAGTTAAAACTGTTTAATCCGTTGTTAACATGTTGTAACCTGTTTTTCCGAGCCGCCTTTAAACGCAACATGAGCACTACGACGCTTGCGCTGGGTTTACACCTGTGAAGGAGACCTGCTGCTGCTGGGCGGCGCTACTTAGGTTTGTGTTAGAATCACGGCAGCAAACCAGCAAAACGCAAAGAACTTTTCTCAGTTTTTCCTCTCCAAACTAACCGACTGAGTTGAGTAAAGCTGTTGGATGCAGGGGGGGGGGGGCAGAATATGTTTGGAAACCACTGGGGGGGCGCAGAAGAAAAAGTTTGGGAACCACTGATGTAGGGAGTCCTTGACGAACTGTTCACACTAATTTTTACATATAGAAATTTCTCCAATTTTTCACATGGTAGAGAGATAAACTGTGCCAGCTAATGTAAAAGTATGAGCTCACGGCGAGATGAATCTTTGTTCATCACGCAGTATGAGTAAAGATTACACATAATGACATAATTAGAGTACAGCTCAGCTCTGATGAGAACATGTCAAGTGTAATCTTTTACCAAGCTTTCCAACAAAACTTGCAGTTTACATTTGTTATTTTTTAAAATCTTTTTTCAATACATTCAGTAAGAGAAGAGCATATAAATAATATAGTTGAAAATATTGTTGAAAAAGTTATTTTATTTTTTTTAACCATCTTTCTTGGCCAACATTTTACCAGCAACAGCCACAAAAGGCAGGTGAACAATAATTGGACATGGAGAGCGAAATAAAAAAAAATTCCCCTTTCAAAATTAGGAATGGATCAAGTGACAACATTTTTGGCAAAGAGCCTTGAATCGTGATGTGTTTTTAATAGTCAATGAGCAACAGAGAGGCACAATTTCAACTCTATTTAGAAAGCTCATAGTGGCAATTAGTTTGATGAGATGTAATTGATCTGCAAGCCAAGTAAAAAATAAAGGGCATCACGCTTACAAAGTAATTTAATGTTTTCCTTTTAGAGGACAGGCTTAGAGAAGACACCAGGTAGGGAGTGGGAACAGCAAGGCATTTTCAGTTTATTACCTAAATATGACTTTATTAAGTTTCTCTGTGATCTTTGTCAGGTTCTTCCTGGAAATGATGAAATTAATACTTTTAAAGAAATGGGACACTTTCTATGACTTTGTTTCAGTGCACCCAGGTCCAGGGTATTTAGAAAATGACTTTTCCATGACCTTCAGTATAATTTTCCATGACTCACATACAACAGTTTCATAAAGAAAAGTGCATGACTGAAAGACCCCGCCAAGTTGAACTTAGCGAACATGTAAACGTGCAGGCAGATAGGGAGGAAATATAAATGACAAAACATTTTAAATGAAGCCCACACAGACAGGTATGAAAAGTGTCAATATATTGACTGAGGAATCATATGACGTTAATGTCATAAACAAAAACATATTAGCAGTAATGCAAACACGAGATTGTGGGCACCTGGGCTTGAGCCAATGTGCGGGCCCCATACAGTAATCAGCCACCGTCTCCTACTGCTCCGCCATGACAGACGGCTAACGGACAGTCATGGGCATTTCGCTGCGACAAAAGTAACCAACCCGTCCGCTGACCTAGATTTGTAAAATATCCGTCTGTCCTGAATAAAAGCAAAGACACAAAGTAGGAAGTTGGCCAAGCAGGTAAATTAGAGCAGCTGTGATTGTCTGCCATTACGCCCGACCGTCCTAAAACTGGTTGAGTCACTCGTGTTCATGAAAATATAATTGTCAAGTCAGAATGTTTTTTCTTGTAGCCAACGTGTAACGACAAACCGGGGTGTGATTTATATTATCACGAGTCACAAGTGAGAGCATCACTTTGTTTATGAGAGAGAAAAACTCACGGCTAGAAACTTGTTCTAATTTAAACAAAAAAGTGTGACAGATGAATTATTTTTCTAGCTGCAATTAAGAAAATGATTTTTTAAAAACTGTTAATAACTGTGCAAAGCTGCATGTGTCGACGCCGTACATACCCGAGAAAGCGTTGCTGTAGTACCGTGACAACGTCTGCATGATGTCTTTGGAGTGCTGAGTCCAGGGTGCAATTTTGCGGTAGGTTTTCACCCGGTGGACCAGCTGAGAGCCGCCATACTGCAGAGATAGAGTATCTCCATGATCCTCATACAGCTCCTCAAATAACCTAAATTAAGCAGGTGACAGATAAAAGAGAGTGATTTCTCTGACTGGTCAGATAAAAATATTACACATGACAGCAGGTTTTGTTTTATTATATTAGAATTATTATCTTATTTTGCTAAACAGATGTCAAATGATGAGGTTCTGAAACTTTTACTGAAGCAAAATCTACAATCATGGTTAATATGTGAAAGTGTTAAGCTAGCTTTACCTGACACAGTCTGTATCAAACTGTAATTTGGGCTTATCAATCATTCCCAGTGCATACAGTTGATAAGCCAGTGCACATTTCCCCACCATGAACTGGGCTGTATTGGTACGGTCCAAACAATCCACACAGTTGGTTCTCAACACACCAGTCTGCAACAACAACGTCTTCGTTAACCTACAACAGGTTTATTCACTTCACAGACCAAAGAGGAAATAAATCTGAGCAGAATTGATGGTAACAAAGAGGAATATTTAAAATTCAAAAGCAACCGAGCTACCCAAGTCTTAAATATTAAGGGGCAACACTCTCTCTGCGAGCTGCTTTCAGACCAGTTTTATTCTTTTTAAAAAAAATATTTTTTAATGTATGAATATTTATGAAGCTATTCAGATTCTGGTTTAAAGCTATGCTTAAACAGTATTCATAATTGTAAGTCAACAAAACAGTAGCAGTAGTAAAACATGTGAATCACATGTCTTAAGGTCACATTTAAAAACATATCTGCTAGACAAAGTTGTTTTTACCATTTACAAAGTTACACCAAAACTACCGGCATGTGATGTACCTGTAGTCGTCCAGTGGATGTAACAGATCCACCTATGTCTCGCCACCTGAAAACGAAAAAAATAATAAAAAATCAATAGGTAAAAAAAGTAAAATTCAAAAATACTTTAATGATCCCAAGGAAAAATGAAATAAAAGGAAAGTGTTATTAATATTCAATATTTTAAATCCTGTAATTTCCAGACGATAAGCCACTACTTTTTAAACATGCTTTGAACACTGCCTGGTGTGACCAATATATGGATTTTTACCAACAGGCTTTGAAAGTCTGAACTGCTGCATGATGAAGAGGACAAAGTAAAGTACATTTTTCCCAAAAGCTACTCAATTAAATATAGCCGAATAAAAGCAATTGCTAACTACCCACCTCTGTTTTTCAAAGGCCTAAAAGTATTTGAATGTATACATTTTCTTAGGTTAAACACGATCATTCAATATCTGCTTTTTCAAAGAGGCACTTTAAAACGAATGGCTACCTCCAGCGATTTAAATTAAGATTTAAGACAACAGAAATTAAGGACTGCTGTAATACAAAGTGTTGCGGTTGGTAATATATCCCAGAGCAACAATAAAACAAAAACAAGGTGTTTAAAAAAAAAAAACAAAATTCAGACATGAACCTTCCCCGCGTGTCAGATGAAGACTACAGGTGCCATCATTAGTTGTTCATCCACCGCTATGAGTGTCTACAGAGGAATCGTGGTTGTGTGTGCATGCATATGCATTAAAAAAACAGCAAGTGAGCAAGCATTGTGTAATGCAGAAGAAAGGGTAATAAATATTGGCCAGGGTATGGCTGCTGGGTTACATAACAGGATGGTAATAGCGGCTGAAAGCGATTAAAATATGCAGACGGTGAAGGAACCAGTCTCTCAGAGGAGAGACGGCAATATACTTGGCTTATTAGCAAAAGTTTCCTTGCATTAGACCCGCCATCAGGCATCATTTCCATTATGAATTAATATCTTTCAAATCCAAGCAATACTAACACACTTGACCCTGCATAAAGAAGAAAAGACTGATCACATTCGCAAAGATTTGACAGTAAAATATTCCTGACAAAAGTTTAGCAGTTTGTTTAATCTGGGTGTGTTAATCAACACACCCAGCAAATGTGACAGCAAATGTGAAACATACATAGTTGTAATCACAACTATGTATGTTTCACATTTGCTGTCACTGAAAGAACAATAAAAACCAGCAGGAAGTGTGAAAAACAAAGATTCACCTGTCATCTGGTCTCAGGGTGTGGCAGTAGAAGTCAGAGCGATTGATGAAGAAACCTGTTCGCTTCACCACGTTTTCTGCTATCATGCTCAAGCGGTCTAAAACGTTGCATAATTTGCTGGAAAATAGGAAAGATTTTGAACGTTACATCACCAGATCAGTAATCAGGTGGTAAGATGTTCCTAGATTTTTCAGATGATACATTTTCACATAAGGATATCTTATTAACTGAATTCTTTTCAATGTAAATAAAAAAAATGCTGCTAAAATTCTGAATTAAAAAGGTTTTAATTCAGTGTTTTATTGAAAAGTATCTACTTTGTTGCTTTGCGTTTCCTTTTTGCGCTCCACCTTCGTCACTTGAACCAACACAAAAGTTGCAACATCTTCCCCAAAAAAGGAAACTCCTTTTATTTTTTCCTTACGTTTAGCAAAGAAAACTTTAGGTTTATTTTCGCAACCCCGGTTCTCGGAGTAGCATGAGTGAGCGTCTCAGCTATGGGAACGCTCTGGGCGTGACTGGCCACTTAAACTTGTGCTACCTGTGCACAGGTACAAGATGTCATGTGTGATGCCTGGCAAAACCTGTCGCAGCCTTTTGGTGCTGAAAACTGTTCCTGGCAGGTACATTCAAGTGTGAGAATCACCACAAACTGCCAGCTAGAAAAGTCAGGGAAAAACAGGGATTCGTAATGTTTTTTGGTATTTTTTATTTTTATTTTTTAAAATAAGAAAACAAACCAAGGAAAGCAAGTGTATCTCGACAGCTGGGCTTGTCTACATTTAAATGATGTGGAAATGTATAGCTCAAATACTCGGGCCTAACTTGGCTGTGCAGTTAGATGTGCACAAGATTTGAGTTATTGAAAAGGACACATCTTGTTAAGCTTAGTCCAAAATGGAAATGTCCATTTCTAATAAATGGATTATAACCAAAGGGCCTAATAATAAAGTGAGGAATTGAAGCTGAAGTTGGGCAGAGAACTCAGATGGTGATAGATTTATAAATCTAGGTCATTTAAATCCAACACTTATTTGTATAAAACTAATTTTAAATAAATCTTTTTTCCCCCTCATATCTAATTTAAGTATGACCAACTCAATCGAAGTGTTTGTTATTGTTTCAACAGAAATATTCTAAGGACGACACATTGTTGCAACCTTTGAGTGATTGCAATATTAATTCTGTAATTTAATACACAATTAATATTTGCAGTTTTTAAGCATGCGCTCTGGCAGTTTCCATTCTTAAATGAATTACCTTTTGGTGTAGCGGGCCATGTCCCAGGCAATGTAGTCAATGCGGTGGTCTGGAGGGAGGAACTGATTGAGGTTGATCACAGCTGGGTAGAGTTCTTCACTGAGAATCTTTTCGTGTTTCCTCTTTTCACGTTTCTGAAGGATCCAAAAGAGATGTATACCAGGTTAGATCGTCAACAGATATCGTCACCAGAGAGCTAAAATAGGACTGAGAAGTGAATTTATGGAGAGTGCCCAAGTAAACAAGATGGAAATGGCATCAGGCAGCTTTTTAATCCATCAACATCTACTTGGTGCACTTTTTTTGATATATCAGATAGAACCTAAAAAACACATCCTGATGCAAAATAAAAAAGATGCAACCTTTTTATCTTAGAATTCCATATTCCCTTTAAGAAGCCCTTACTCCAACATTTTTAAAATGTTTGGTCATAATGACCATTGCTAGGTTTGGAGAAGAAAGGGGGAAACTTGAAGGCCTGAGAACACTGAGAACTATGTTGGTAGCATCATAATTCATTGGAGCATAGAGGACTTATGTACTTCAGAAAATAGATGGAATCATATAGATATTGTGTGCAAATTTTCAATATCTCAAGATATCAACCTGGAAGTTAAAACTTGGGCAAAAATATGACTTCCTACTGGCTAATGACCATAAGCATACCACCGAATTAGCCCCAAAGTGGCTTAAGGACAATAAAATCGGTCTATTGCAGAGGCCGTTGAAAAGCCTCGATCTCAGTCCTATTGGAAATTAGTGGGAAAGAATGAAAATGAAAATGACAAATGAAACGAATTTTGTGTCTGAGCCTTAAAACCTGAATCAGTTATACTAGTAAGGAAGAAAAGGCCAAAATCCCAGCAAACTACTCAGAGAATCTAATGAAAGGAGAGCAAAGACATTTGATCCAAAAAATATCACTTAAAGTCAATGCTGCCAAATTTAATGTGTGGAAATATTTTTGATGTAGAAGAAAGTTATAACAGTATGTAAAAATGATTAAATTATTCTGGCATTTAGCCCAGATAAATGCTTGTCTGGGTGCTTTTCTAAAACAGGAAACTTTAACTCTAATTTTATGTAAGGTGACTGGTAAAAATATTTTTTTTCTATTTTTGCAGTCTATGTAAACATCTGATTTCAGCCACATGTGCTTCTAGCCTTAGGACAATGACTTATGTCAATAAAAAGGGATGCAGTCAGTCCTACTCTTTGACTTAGACCATCCATTAAGTTATTTGTATGCCCCCACACTGTGCCTTTATGACCCTTCACTCTGGGTGATAATTGTCATGGATGCGTCATTAAGCAGGCTCACATCTCCATTCACACCATCTAGCAGCAGCAAAGTAACATGGCAACCAGCGAACTTAGCAGAGCACTTCCTAGCACTTACTCTGCAGGGCTCGTCAGACATTCAGTCACACATTCTGCGCTCAGATGAGATACTATAAGTATCCTATATACTGTACGTGCACGCGCTCACAAAGTTCCCCAATGAAGTGTTGACATGTATGAATAGAAAAACACGACAGTCAATGGTTTATGAGGGTGCAGCTTCTGACATTAAACCAGAAGCTGCAGCAGTCACACAAGCACATGTGTGAACACGAGGAAGCTGGAGATAATGGGAGTAATTATATCAAATTTTATTCTAAGGCAACAAAAGCATATTTTTCCACATGTTTTTTTCCCCCCTTTTGCCAGTTCAGTTGCGTGAGTGAATATTCAAATAATTGTGATCACATTAAAACAATTAACTTTTATTATCTTATCTAAAAATACATTTTTTTTTATTTTTTTTTTTGCACACAGTTAACATTTTATTCCAATTTAATTATAGTAAAAGTCATTCACATGCTTGGCCATGTGCTTCTTTACTCCTCCTCTAAAACATATCTTGGACTTGACAGGATACCTGCTGACCCCAGTGTCCCCACTGAGGCGGGGGTCGGCTGTCGAGGCTTTATGGTTAATTTCCCTTTTTTTTCCCCTTCTATCTATCTCTCTGGGATAAGTGAGGAAGTGTACAGTGAAAGAAGGGGGCAAATCCCTCTTCTATTCCCTATGGTCTGCAGATTTCACATGGCTGTTGCTTGTGCGGACATTGGCGGCCTGCGATTGGTCCCTCATGTCGCAGCTCCCCTTGTGAGTGACAACGTGAGCTGGAAATCCAAGCCACAAATCATATGTCTGGGCAGCAAACAGAAGCTGTACAATGTGACGGACAGCCGGGTGGAAGTAAAGTGAAATATGCACACTTCAATCTGTTTGCTCCCCTTTCAGGATGGGAAGGTTATAGCGGCGGTCTCTACTTTAAAACGTGAGAGTAGTTTAAGTACTGATACTACCACCGCCTTGGGTAGGATTTCAACAGCTGGTGATCTCAAACCACTGAGAAAAATCTCTTGTGACCATAATAGCTCACGGCTAATGAACAGCAATCAATCGAATGCCGCAGAAATTACACATTCCACCTTGCCCTGTTACACCGCTCAAGTGATACCACAGGCGGAGCGGATAAAAAGATAAATACTTCAAGAATGCAGAACATTTCCTGTTTGCTTCCTAAATAATCCACAGAGTAAAATGCCAGTTCTCTAAATAACAAAGGGAGGGATTTTATTTTTGTTTTTGCTTTTTTTTTTTTTACAATGAGCAGACATATTTGAAAAATCAAAGTTCAAGTGATCAAATACATCTAATATAAAATTCACAAGTGGATTAACCACAGAAAAAAAATGTAATCTTAAATCAATATAGCCATGCATCCATACAAATAACACCAGCAAATAAAAGTCAGTATGCTTGGGAATCAACTCAATTAACGTGTATAGTGAATGTGCTTAAAATTGAGTGAAAATGATGGAACCATCAGGGTTTCTGTCAGTTAGTGTTTTATTGCACAATTGAGTATGAATAACTTTTTAATTTATCCTCAACGTAGATAGTAAATTAAGTATAACATTAACATTGCTATGCGAACATAAGCAAGGTCATCCTGCTTTAATCACCATCTGTGAATATAGATTTAAAGCTGTTTTAGTCCAGGTGTTCCTTTAATAAACAGGATGTTTGGTAAATCTAAGAAATCATTTTTCAGCTTTTTCAGTAGGAGAGTGGTAAATGAAAGTTACACTCCATCTAAGAATTTGAAATGCTGTGCAATTATTCTCCAGAGTTTGTCAGATTGTTTGACGGTTTCAGGGGAATCATAACTGTGTTCAAGTACCTACAATGTGAATCCAAAGCATAGGTGGGCTTTCCTTCGTGTTCTCTTTGTTCCAGAAGGTTTTGAGAATTAAAAGGTTTGCAGACTTGAACAAATTAAACTGTTAATCATAGAAAAATAAGGAAGAAAACCCCAATTTTTAAACGGTCCAAAAAGGTATATGCTCTGATAGCAATGTTGTTGGCGTAGCTTAAGAATAATACAAATCGCTTTTGTAAATCAGCTTAAAAATACTTCAGCAATGTGCAAGCCATAAAAGTCCATATCTGTAATGTAAAAAGGGAAGTAAAGACATTATTGCTAAACTTATATTCAATCTAACTCACCACTTAACTACCACACATATTTTGCAAAGCTGCATATGTTCTGGCCTCACATAAAGGTGAGGACAATTATTGACATGGTTTAGTGGGGTAACACCTTAGCTAGGCTTCCCCTTCACATGAGATTTTGGATCTCAGAGGGACGTTTCTGGAAATGCTTTATCACCTTAACCAGGTTGAGGATGATGATGGGCGATCCAAACCGCTGCAGCATCTGGTCAAAATGCAGGGCAGCTATATTAGCATATGGATCTGCTTGGTCCACTGTAAAAAGAGAGGAAAGAAAACAGAAAATAGAAGAGGATGAGATAGGATATATTTCAAGAATATGAAAAAAAAAAATCCTTCTCTGATCAAGGTCGTTTTTAAAAGAATTCAACATTATTAATTTGCTCCATATTTGGCAATATGTTGTCTTAGTGTGGTGGTAAGGATGTTGGGAATTTAGACATACAATTCTTACAGTATTGCCTTTGAAGCATTTGGTTGACAATCATACATATAACCAAAGTCATAAAGAACAATATGTAAATAAGACATTTTTAAAAAATCCTTCCTGTAACAGATGGCATCACAGCTATATAGGAAGTGCAACAGTCTAAAATCATGTGGGCTTTAAACCATAACTTTGGCAAGATTGCCTCAAAATAACTGTAGTATGCATTTGCAGGAGAGCCAGTGGTTCACAAAGGCAGAAAACAAATGAAAAAAATAAAATAAAATAAAAACCTTATGGCAACTTATAGAAGTAAAATCAATCCATGGCTTTTATTTTTGGAATCTGCGCACATTTCTTTTCAAGGTTGAAACTTTTAGAGTCTGAAACTTAAGAGTCTGTGATGTCAAACTTCACCACAACACCCCACCTCCCCCCCTCGTTTCGCGTTCTGTGCTGCGTGTCTTCACTTCCATTTACACTCTTCTGTTCATTCTAAAACCTGCAAAGCATTACCTGTCTCCATCTGACACATGCTGAGCCGCACAACTGCTATGTGGCGCGAAAATTAAGTGTGAGGAGAAAAGGCATCAAATAGGTCAGACTGTCCTAAGCGCCATTTCATGCAGTTGAATTTAAGTACAGCATCTTCCACATAAACTGCCACCCTTGGTAAAGATGTGGAAAATCCTTGGGACGAAAAAAAAATAAAAAAATAAAAAATTCTGCTGCAGCAGTAAACAAAGTGCTTCAGTTCTTAAACTGCACTGCATTTGGAGATTATTTTTTCTCAATAAACACCTACTTAGATGGTGTGTTTCCCATTATTTTCCATTTTGAAGTTAAGAGCAACAAGAGAAAGGGACTTCTTTGTCACATCAGATGTATACCTCATGTAAACAGAATGCCATGAATCACTTAATAAAAATTCCTTGACACTGATTAACTAAATTAAAATATATATTTTTTAAATAGAAACCGCTGGATCTATTTTTATTCTATTTACAGGACTGCACCAGGACAATAACTGTGACAGCTGGTGCAACTTAAAACTGACAGCTCAGTTTCCAACTTTGTCGTCCCTCATTTCATCATTTTTCGCCATTATAAATTTGATCTGCCTCTGCAGAGTTATTGTGCTGATAACGTCAACAACAGAGGGGCAGAGCAAATCATTCAGGCTATCAACTTCTCAATCATGTCGTCTTTAATCCAGTCATTACCCATTACATTACAGATGCAAATTTAGAGATTTTGCTTTCATTTTGAAAATGGACTAGCAAGAAATGGATGGTTATGCATTTACAGCCATGGCGCTGACCTAGATCTTTCTAACAGATGTCAGGCAGCAACAGGATCGGTTAAATATTACAACCGTGTTGGCTGTGGACTGGTCACACCCACTTCGACACTCATCCAGAAGCACACACAAAGAAACTGTATGAAAGTATACTTAGTTAAGATTCTTCGCTTCATTTAAACACTAATCATCTTTGAGTTTCTTATGAGTCAAACAAAGACTAAAGGACTAAAAGCCAAATAATTACAGTCCTGTCTTGAATAAGCAGCTCAGCTTTTTAATGAAAAGCACCAGCTATATTAGTAACCAGAGGCTTTGTTTGAGAATCTGTCAGTTCAGGTGGACAGCCATGTATTGGCAGGTTTTTCAGTACTCAGTGAAATGTTCAAAGTTTGTTTTATTACTTCATTGGCTAAACCGGCTTTAAACTTCTCCCTGGACTCCTTTCTGTGTTACTTGGTCTTCGGTTTATGACTACGTTTCACGCAGGTAGACTATTTACCGATTAGGTATTTTGTGACAGCAATTGGTTGCACTACATTTAAGCTGTTAGAATACAAACACAAGCAGCACTTTTTCTCACTTTTTATGATTAAAATATTTTAGCTGAAAGGAATAACATTCCAAAATATGAAAAACATAAAAAAAAATCATTTATTAATTTATGGCGTCTTCAATGATAAGATGACCCCCAAAAACAACTTCGAGACTTCGCTTGAATCAAAACCCGGTGTCAAGAATCCATAAATATATATACTTGCAGTATATACAAACATATAGTATGAAATATAACCAGACTGTCCAAGGCATGGATTAGATTTCCAAAAGTCATATAAGGACTTAGGATCAGAGGAGGACCAGGACAATAAGACAAGACAAGAGGGATTTTGAGGGTTATGTTGAGCGACTAAAAGTCATCTGAGGATGAAAAAGGGGCACAGCAGAGGAGAAAGGGATTATCAGTTGATACAGGCATTGTACTAACGTAAGCCTCAGTGTATTTCTGTTGTTACGCACACGGTAAACCCCATCAGTCTCTAGTGTCATCAGTCTCACCCGATCACCTCCCATTGGTTGAGGTTATAGAGCTTTTATTCCATTCGGAATGAGATGGATACAAATATGGAAACCATGAGGGGGTCATCCTGCCCTTATCTACTGATCTTTTTAAAGATCAGTAGATACTTACGTAGGCTTGTACAGGAAACAGAAAGGCCTTCGTAAGAAACCAAAGTTTTATTTTAATGCAAAACTGTCATTTTCCAAACAGGTTGTTTTAGGTTTTGAGAAGCAAAATGTAATTCACAGTGGCACTTTTTTTTTATTATCATTTCCTGGGCCATACTGCTGCCTCATAATATTTTAAAAACAAAGGATATGGAGATTCTAACTTAGTAAAAAGACAAGTAGTCTGTTTTTTGTCGAGTAAAGCTGAATACATGTACACAAAACAATAAAAAACATTCCCTTTTAATAGTGCATGAGATACCCATAGGTCTTACATCTTATGGGTGGCTTTGGCATCATGGTGGAAATGTCCTGAGACCAGTACAGTGGGACAGAACCTCGGACCTGGACGTACGAGGAGTAGCTTCCTGCTGTGAAAGACGTAACCGAGGCATCGTGGACGATCTGTTCGGTCTCCACCTCATTAGCTACGTCCCCCTGGGGTAGAAAAGAAAAACTTAATTAAACCATAACCAAGGGATTAAAAAGGAGACATTACATACAGAGAGCGAATGTTCTTTAGCGCTTTATTGAAACGTAAAGAAAAAGATTGAAAAATCTTGGTACAGCAACAGCTACAGTATGTGCACTGACAATGCTCTTCAGAGACGTCTTCAGAAATTGCCACAGTCTTGAAATTACATTAAGACATATTAGTTGCAGGACTATTTACCGCTGTAGCGGTGCAGCATAAAAATCCTCTTTCATTTTCATACAGAAAATGCAAAAAGCAAAGGTGAAGGGTGATATGGGTATTTTTTTTTAAAATTAATTATGGATTTTCTTATTTAAGATGACTGCAACTATATTTACACATATCCATTCATGTTCATTCATATGTCCACAAAAATATGACAACCTGCAAATCCTAAACATTTTTTTTTAAATTAAAACAGTCCAAAACAGGAGAATGAAAAACAAAACGTGTGCCTTAAGTTCATCCTTCCTTTCACAAAACACCCACACAGATAGATACTCATGCATACTGAAGAAAGAGGCAGGGGATCCAATTAACCCCCTGTGATCAACCTGAGTCATCTCAATCATGCTGAAGGCCCTCATCTTTGCTTCCACTATCTATTGTCCCCGTTGCCGCGGAAACAGTTGTACCTCGCAGTTGGCACCTCTTTTCAGGAAGCGGGTCCCGGCGAATTTGCTGGAGCGCCTGGCAATGAGGGTGATGTGAACCGGTCGACCGTAGATCAGAAGCTCTGAAGTCAGTGGGTTAAGGATTAAATGAATGAGCACGCTGGCAAAAGCAAAACTAAAGTCTCAAATCTGAACATTCTGATACATCTGCGTTTTATGTACATCGTAACAAATCAAAAATGTTGTTGTTTGTTATTAAATTAAAAAAAAATTAAACTCGCATTACATTGGTGCAAAGGGGGACATATTTCAACTGTTCAACTGTTCATTTTTTGTGTGTGTTGATGAGTTGCGTTTTACATATTATTAAATCAAAAATATTTTTAAAACTGAAATTTCATGTTATTCCCATATCGCTGTCTAACATAAACTAAAAGGGAAGAATATTGAATATTAACAGCAGTCATAAAGGTCATAACTAAAAAGACTATTAATGGAAAGTTAAGTGGAATCCTGGTAGAAAAATGGCCGTTTGGAACTGAGATGCCGATGGCATAAAGGAAGTTATTTAAATTGCTGGACAAGGCATGGACTTTGGCGAGAGTCAGAGCCACTCCTGAACCAGAAACAACATCTTGCTTTGACCAAAGAGTAAATGAAATGGGCTGCTGCTAAACTGTCCAAATTCCTCTTGTCTGATGAAAATTTCTGCACTTTGTGGGACATCCATGTCTAGAGGAAGATTGCAAAAAGAATGACTTAAAGTTTCTTGATGTCTGATATAAAGTTTCTACAGCCACTGGTGATTTGGGGAGTTCTGTTATTTGCTGGTGTTGGGCCACCATATCCAAAGTCAGCGCAGCCTTCTACCGGGACATTTTAAAGTACTAACAAGATTTATTGAGATGCTGATCTAATTTTCTAGAGAAAAATACCAATACATCAATTAATTATCATGAGACTTCTGCGTTAGATTAACCATCAGGCTTGTCTGACTCAAACCCTAAAGGAGAATCATGTTAGATATGATAAAAGGAAGATGAGATACTCCAGACACAACAATGCAGACGACCTGAAGGCCACCGTCAAAGTAAACTTCACTAACAACAGTGCAGCCTCAGAATGATTTCCTCCAAGCCACCATTGATGCCATAAATCATTCAAGAGGCGACCCAACAAACTATAGAGACAATGTACTACACAGTATCAGGACACACTTTTCAGTATTCCAATATTTTTCCCCCTTTTTTTTAATCTGATATGATGTCATGCTTTTATTAATGTTTTTGTATTTATTTCGTGTCTTGTAGTCATAGAAACTAGCATATTATTGTGAAAGCGAGTTACTTAAGAAGTGGATGCATTTGACTGATGATATACAGAAGGAGGAGGGGTGTCAAATAAGCAACACCAACAAGATTAGGTAGTGTCTTTTCTTGCACGTTGTTTTTGGAGTATGTACTTTCCTCATGTTTCATACTTTTAGATATATCCAATCTACTGAATCTTGCTGCATTGCACCATCTGGCTCTCTTCAGTCAATCAATCAAATTTTATTTGTATAGCACATTTCAGCAGCAAGGTGCTTTACATAATTAAAGAAAAAATAAAAACAGCATGTGACATTGAATAAACAGTAAGAAAAAGAAAAGAATAGGAAAAGATAAAAAACATACTTTTGTTACGGAATTTAAGCGCCTGTCATCGCCGGACTCCGCCGTCCGTTTAACACGGGTATAATCCAGGCCCCGTCGCCTAACAGGACAAGGTCTCCAACCTTGCAGCACCAGGCTCCGTCCACCTGTCACACTCTTGTTGTCGCACTGAAACTCCAGTGAAGGCCAAGCAGTTTCGAGGAATCATCTAAACTCACCCACACGTTGTCAGCGTGTGGCAGCACAAACTCGCGTGTGAAATAAAAAAAAAAGAAAGAAAACAAAATAGGGATGTTGAGAAAAGTACTTACTCGCTTATCAGAACTACAGAGCAAACAAAAGACAAAGGCTGGCCTAGAAATATTTATTTGTTCAGAATCAGCCGCAGCTGAAAATAATATTAGTAAAAAAGTGACATATTTCACTCGGTTTGATATGATTTGTGCTGATGGTAAATGACTTGAAATTTTAATCTGAGCCTCAGGCAGACTACAACCCGAATCAATCAGTCTCCTAATGCTTTGTTGGAGTAAATCATGAATCATTATAACAAAAGCTGTTCACAAGTCGAGAGAAAATTATTCATGTGGAACCAATTTAGTGATATGCATCAAGAATATATTTACTTAAAAGATTGGATTAAAATGTACACAAGCTTAGGTTTTAATCAAAACACTGACTTTCCCTTCGGTCTTAAAAAAACAAAAAAAACAAAAAAACATGCACAATTAACTTGCTCCCAGCCACTAACAGAAGGAGAGGTTATGTAATCACCAGTGTCTTTACACCTGATAACTTTTGCCGAAACCCATCAAATGTATTTTGCTTCAGTTTAGTTACCAAATCCTGCAAATTTCACTCTGACTCCCACGCTGGAGCTCAGTGAGATCCACGTGCTCAACAAAGAGAGAAATTTGGACAAAAGACAAATGCAACTGTGTTTGCTGGGTATGTGTTCACGTAAATCCTCATTCAAAGCCTCAGAAAGGGACTTTGTGTGTTATTTATTAACAATATACTTTTACGTTTTTCTTAACAATAGTAGAAACAAAGGAAATGTTTAGCTCAAGAAAAAAAAAAACTTCTCAGAGAAATCAAAAGAACAAAAAAAAAAAAAAAACACCAAATAAAACTACTCCGTTGCTTAAAAAAGGATACTGGACTGGCCACAAAAGCCATGGATTATGTACATGAGCCAGTCAGGATGCACAATGTCCTTGATCCGCTCAAGGAGCTTTCCATTCCACACGTACTTGTAGTACGGCTCGTTCTGGAGACCATAAACCACTGTGGCGGAAAATCAGAGCACACAAAACAAGCGGGTCATTTTACTGACATGGATTCAGTCCAAATAATGTTCTGGAAAAGGGCATATTTAAAAGAAAATATGCATCATGAACTAGGTAGTGCATTTAAAAAACTTACAAAGGTGGTACAAAATGAAATGTGTGCGCGTTGCAATATAAATGTAATCAGTGGCTTGTTAGAAAATGCAAGTTGTTTTTTTTTTTTTACAAGTACATCTTGTTCTGACCAGTATCTATAAGAAGACATTGAGCTTAAAAATGCAACAAAGTATCATAAATTACAAAATTAATGGTTGCGACTAAAGAAAAAAGTTTTTGCAATTACATCTTGCAGGTTTACTAAACAATTTACTACACATCCAAAAGCAGTTTTTTTAATGCAATTTAAGATGCACTGGTAATTCACAGTTCATGTCTGTGTTATTATCCGTTTTTCTTTTATGTTTGACATGTCAATTACATTTTTTTCAAATGTAATTTTTTTAAAAAGGTTTTTTTTTTTAAATCAATGACAAATTTTATAAGTAAAACTACCATGAATGAAGGAATTGCAAGATCATTTACATTTTTCATTACAGCATTTGTCCCCATCCTTAACCTGATTTGAATTCAACTAAAAACAAAAACATGCAACAAAAATGCATTTTGCTGATTGTGATTATAAGCAGGAAGTGACGCAAATTATTTGGATGTCATGTGAAAGCCGTGCACATTCCTACATCACTAGAAAAAAAAAAAAGGCTGATTGAGGGATTTTATTATATAATTTTACAGAGCTATATTTGGTTACTGCAACATTTTATCTTATTGGAATACTAATTCCGTAAATTATTTCCCGAAATACTGAAACGACCTCCAATTTAATTATTTTACAATCATTATATGCTTAAAATAGTTGATATATTTCCAAAACATTTGTTAATGTCACATAGCGGATGTTTTGCTTTTTTGTATTGTGACCAAAGTATGCTTTATTTCTCATTCAATTAGCCTTTTGAATGACTCTTCCTTCTTTTCCGGCTCTCCTCCATCCAATTATTCTTGAAGCAATCTTCCGCCTTTATTCTGCTGGCCTTGTCTTGTGCATACCAGTATGACCTCAACATAAAAACTAAAAGAGGCCACCCAGGCATACTCGAGGCAAGACATTCAACAAAAGTGACAGTGATTCACCTCTGCTCACCTTGTGTAGGCAAACCTTCGTCCTCAAAGATGTCAAAGCTGTCCTGCTTGCCCTGGGTGTGCTCCTCTTCCTTAGTCAAGGGGGGCGCTGCCGACCACAGTTCGTAAGGTCTCTGCAGCAATGTCAGGTTGTACTGCAACGAGTGGCTCAGGTCGTAGCTGTAGCTGCAGGGCACAATGGCAGTGTCATGTGAAGAAAGAACAGGCTGTTCAGCCCCGCAATTTACCTTCACCCATTTGCTATCGCTACAGAAATAGAGATTAGAACAGTAAGAAATATCGAGCACGTTTTACATCAGACAAGAGTGACTTGTTAACTCAGCCGAAGAAAACCTTTTAAAACTGATGTGAGAAAATTTCATTCCTATCTTTAGACTTCAAAAGCTCAGAACAGAAAGAAATAAAAACGTGCATTTGCTCCTCCGAAAGACACCACCTTAATATGCTTGTGATCCAACTGTCTTTAATAAATTGGCAGATATGCATTATTAAATTATACAAGTTCTACTTAATGAAAACAGATTGAGCTACTTTTTTTATTTTAAATTTTGAGGAGCATCTTGTTAAAAAATGGAAAAACGATAAAATATATATCTTTTATTTTATGTTCATTCAAACAGTTGAGTCAAAGATTCACTCGCAACTAATTTGTTGAAATTAAGACTCAATCTTTTTTTGAGAACCTAATAATGCGTATTGCGCTGGAGGTGTAATTTCTCTCAAATGTAAACCTAAATTCAAGAAGGTTTTTGACGTAAAGAATTTAAACTCAGGTTTCTCGTACCTGAAGTAGAAGTTGCTGGAAAGGTCCACATTCTGAAAGATTCGCACGTACCTGTAACATAAAAACACAGTCATCAACTTAGCCGTCCCAAATTTAACACAATGACGAGCTAATGTACTTATTTACAAGCTTCAGTCAATAACCATCAAATCTGATATCATCATGCAGGTCTAAATGTGGATGTCCTGTTGGATCTATGAAGCATACCTCTTTTGATGTTCCCTTGTTTCATATGGTGTGTGAGTTGTGGTGGATGCTTAAAGACGACCTAATCTTCAGAGGGATTAAAGCTCAGCAGAATAAATAAGAAAGTAAGATCCACTTACAGGATTTGGCATGCTGAGGTGAGTGAATCTTTATCAGCACAAACAGTTCGTCTGAATACTGTACTACTAGATTAGGAAATGTCATCCCATGGCTTGTTTCCATAACTTCTGAGTAAGCCTTGCTTAAATTCTTAGTAGTGAAGCATTTGTACTGTAGATGTTGTCACTTTTAATGTTATCCCCAAAACATATTGCTTGATATGGTGATAAAACCTGAAACCCGTATCATCCGTTCTTAATGTCCATGATGAGGATGCTTGAACTTTTCACATTCAAGCATTTTACATTTGTCATCTTCAACTACCCTTCTCCTTATTGGTCCTTTCACAACACAAAGTTGTACAGAACATACCTAGATCCTGATATGAATGCTTTCTCCACAAGAGGCAGTAGAAACAAATACTGATCTCCTCTGGTACAGGCATCCAAAGATATTCTGAATCAATCTACCCACCTATGAATCAAGTACTCTAACTCCTGTGCATTTTAATGTGTACTCCAAGTATGTTGATATTTGTCTTTTTAGTTTGCTGCCCTGAAAATGACCTCCTACGTGCTTATATTTTACACATTGATCACAAGCGTTTCTCCTACTTCTAAAAAAACAAACTTGGCCAGACTCAACAAATGCCATGCCACCTTCAAAAAAAAAAAAGCTTGTTTCAGTGGTAACAGGATGATGTGGATAAATAAGCATATTCAGAGATCTGCACACACTCCGTGGAAGGTGTGGTATTACATCTGAACGATTTTTAAGCCACAGGGAGATTTGTTTTCTTTAGAATAACCTGATAAAGAGAGATTGGTGTCAAGAAGTTTCATCAAGCTGGAATTTAATTTTATTCATGACTTTGTCTGTAGGTGTGAATGAAGTAAAAAGTAGACAGAATGCCAAGGAAAGCATTTGATGCCAGGAAATGCCAAAAGCAACCCAATTAGTAAATTGTTGCATTGCTGTCTCCAACTTATCAAAGCATCTTAATGAACTCGTATTAATGAAGGCTTATTAAAATCACAGTTTAAGAGGAAACACAAATTTAGAAGCGAATCATGGTTTAACTCTTAAACCAAAGATTAAAACAAATAACTTGTTTCAAAGAAATATCTATTATATCTATCTGATATTATATCTGCAAATATAAAGATATGAATAAGAAAAAATATTAGCAACTCTCTTTTAGTATTAGGCATCTTAATTTACGCTCATTATATTTAAAAAAAAAAAAGCACAAAAACGGATGATGGAGCGATTGAGACAACACCTTGCTTCATCAGGATGCGAGACTCTAACAGAGTCATTGGGGATGTAGATCATGGTGGTGTCCTCAATTTTATAAATGGAGTGGCCACCGATGTCAGCCATTTTTCTGCGCTTGGTGATGAGTACAATGTAATACCCTTCGAGGAAACGCACAAACCCTGCAAAAAAGAAAAAGAAACAAAAAAAAACAATAACACACATACATAAGTACAGGTTTCTTTTAAGGAACACGTTTATTTTACAAACACAAACTTTAAGGTAATATGTAGGGATTTTATGTGATAGACCAACATAAAGTAGTGCATAATTATATGACTATAAAAAGTGTCGCAGCCATCTGTGTTCACCACTCCTTAGTCAATATATCGTTGAAGTACCTTTCTCTGCAACAACCTCTGCACATCTTTGGTAGGATGTAAACAGTAGTTTTTACTCTTTTGTTCAGGCTCAGCTAAGCTGGATGGACAAAGGTATCTGTGAATATCAAGTTTTAAGTGTAGTCAGAAATTCTTAAGTTTTAAGACTGGTCATTCTAACACTAGTTTGCTTTGTACTAAAGCATTTCATTGTAGCCCCTTGCTGCTTGTTTACCCTCACTGAACTGCATTAAGCATATCAGAGTGAAAGGGTTTGAATACATGTATTTTTGTATCGCATATATCCTATTGAAACATTGGAGTTTGTGGTAGCATTCAGACAAAAATGCCATAAACTTCAAGGGGTTGGAATAAATTTGCAAGGAACCTAGTAGTTCCTAATCCCTGCTGATGTAACGTGACCCAGATTTTCTTTCTCTGTGAGAAAGTTCATCAGTTCAATACAAACTCTCAACAACTTGATAAGTATGTCAATGTTTCAGTTTATTTAACCCATTACCAGAGGTTTATTATGACTCATTTCTTTTTTGAAATATGGACTAATGATGCATTTACGCTTTTATCATTGAAATCTCTCAAAGAGATGACCTGCAGCAAGGTTAATTATTTGCTTTTAGCCATGGCTCACCTAGTTCTCAAATACCACACTAAAAATGGCTTAGAAACCCTGAAAATAAGAGATTCGGTCTTCTGTAAGACATCCAAGGTTTTTTCTTAGTTGATAATGGAATTTTAAAATTATCCCTGAAAAAAAAAAAAGTGGCTTTATGCTAATTGTTTTGTTAATGTAAGCTAATAGTGTCTAATGTTTTTAAATAGTTATCGCTTAATTCAGAGCTCTCTTTATTTCAGAATGCTGTGTTTTGTTACCAGGATACTGGGTCAGAATGACAAGCCCAGCAAATGACATTGAATAAAAATATACTTAGAATGACAATCCTTAATAAATACTATAATAAGAACTGTACCAGGCAAAGCGTCTCCTAAGAGGCACTGTAACCCACATGGGTGAATCACTTATACTATTAAGGGCCTACAAAATGTTTTGTGAACATAGATGGAAAATAAGCAATTAGATCGTCTAATTGACTGTGAAAAACAGAACTTGTTAGCATCAGTGTGACCATTTAATATGATGCTTTAAAATGATGTTGAGTGCAGCATAAAGAAACAGTCATCCATGCAATGCTTCTCTAAAGCAGTGAAAAACATTGATTATAATAGACTGTAACTAGGTCTGTAGGTCAATATGAAAACCATAGAAAGGGGAAATTATTTTTCTGTGGAACATAAAAGGCTGATTAATGAATATGTTTTTACAGCTGCATCTCACAGGTCATATTAATTTAATTCTTTACTTTTCTAAGAAAAAAATGATAGGGGGTCATTTTGTGTATGAATTTCTCAAAGTTTTGAAAATGTTAACGTCATTCAACACAAATAACTGTGCTGCATGACAGAATAAAGGGTGTCAAATCAATAGCAGAATTTTCACATCCAACGGATAATGATGGAACTGCAAGATTATCCTCATTAATGCTAACCAAAATAAAAAATAAAAAAAAAATTCAAACCAAAATATAAATTTGATCAGACTTTTCATTTAAGTGAAAAAGTTGCATTGAAGGTTCTGGTTAATTAATTTATAGACTGTAAATGGTAGAAGTTCAACGTTTTCATGCATTTAATGAATAATAAAAAATATTCCTAGTTTTATTTATGATCACTAACCAGAGGCAATGTCATTGGCCAATTCTGTTCTCTGGCTAACTCATCAGGGCATCTCGATTTGAGAATGATTTCTATTGAACAACACTATTTATTTAAAATATAAAATCATAAAGTCATTTCAGAATATTAGGACATTTGAAAAACAATATGAAACGTGCAAACTCTTTGCAACTCCTAAGCTAAGACACACGCACAATGTTTTTGCTGCAAGCTAACAATGCTAAGCAACAAACCACCATGTCATACATAAAATAATTATGTTAAACCCCAACATTATAAAAAAGGATCCAGAAGAGTTCACCCAAACATCGAGGTACTTTTGTTTACTGCAGCAATGCTGGCCTTCTTATACTCGTATAAAGTAGTTCTATACACAGAAAAATGAAAGAAAAAAGCTTAAGGGTGATTGGATTACTGCAATGCTGTAATGAAGTGTAATGTTTTGTTAGACCAGTTAATATACTTGAGAATTTGGGTAAAAAAAAAGCTATGTGGACAAGGCCTACCTCATAGAGACCATCTAAACAAAAACACACACATAACATAGTATTGTGTAAATTTAACTACTTTGTGTTCTGCGACCTTCTAAACCAGAATGAAAACCACATGTTATGCCACTGAAAAATAATTTGTCAAGTGAGCTCAGAGTTTGCCAAGCCACTAAATTCCAAAAAATTGGTTTTCCAAAATCTGATTTGTTCTACATTCTGTTAATCGATCTTTCTTTATTTTTTTTCTTTTTAAACAGAGGAGCTTGTTTGTTTTTTTCCCCACGTTCTTGGTAAAGTGCTATACAGACAAAAATATTAACTATTCTTCAATTAGACATTTTGGTTATTGCACAAAATGTGTTGGTGCAGCACGTGTTGACCTGACAGGCGACTCAACGTGTTTGCTTTTTGATTGTTTAGATAAAGTTAACAGCATCACACAAGCAGGTGCTCGCTCCTTTTACTTTGTCCTTTCAATTCCCTCTACATAAAAGCAAAACCAGGTCACCCCACACTGTTTCTGCTTTAAATTACTTGTTGACATTGTTTAACAAAGCAATAGTCAAAGTAATGCCAGTTTAGTGGGGCAAGTGAACAAACTTTACTCACCTACAATGCCGAACGCTGAGACAGCTCTGGACAAACCAGACGAGCCCTTTTGACCCATTTTGGTGCGGTTTCCCAAGTCCAGACGGCTTAGTAGCTCCCGCACTTCTTGCTGGTTATACACATGCTACAGAGAGAAAAACAAAAATAGCAAAAATACAAATGTTATTCTACTGGGATTAGACTGGTATCGTCATAGAGATAGATGCCTACATTGATTGAACGCAACTTCTTTGTTGAAACATATTTTTTGCTGAGAAATCTGAAACCATGAGAAAGCCTGTTTATTTGCCTATAATTGTGTAAAGAAAATGCTTCTGTGAGTTTAGTAGCAGAGTTGAGAACATAGGTTATCCACAAAATAAAAATCCCTAGTCTTCTCTGCTTATTTTGTTTTTTGACTTGTTTTGAACTTCTGATACCCTAGGTGTTGACAGTCAGGTGACTGATTGGAGTCTGAATAGCACCACCTGCAAGCCTGGACGTGGCTGCAGTGGTCATGTGTGATGGTATGAGGCGGCATCTGTCTTACTAGGGAAATAAGGTTTGTCATCATTGGAGGCAAACTCGATATGGAGAGATTTCAAGATGAGATTCGGAAACCAGTGGCAACATCGTCACAGTTTTTGAGTATTCAAAATTGAAAGCATGAGATGATGCATCTTTAGTCATGGCTGCATCATAATAAAGAAACGCATCATATATGTAGTAAACAAGAACATGACCAAAGTCTTAACAACCAGCTCATACATTCTAGAAATGAGCAGCAGGCAGCCAAACAGGAAGAACTCGTTGACGTTACATTTGTAACGTGCTCAGTGGATTGAACAAAGTCACCAGAGGCCCATAGTGCTGTATTGCATACGCATATATGCTAGCTATATATATATATATATATATATATATATATATATATATATGCGTATGTATTGCACATCTGATGAAAAGTCACCGTTTACCTTATCGTCAATTATCACCAGATCCTTTGGTTCGGTGCGGTCAATCTTTAGGACTCTGTGCTTGGTCTGTGCATGGTTGCTGCCAACCAAAAAGTATCTCTGGTAAGAAAAAATAATAATTAATGAGAAGCCTCTTCTAAGTGCATACTGAAGATAAACACACAATTATTTTAAAAAAGGAAGAAAAAAAAAACAGGACTCAATAAAAAAGATTTCTTATGCGTAGTATTCAATTAATCAATATGTATATTTATTTTTAGTCTACCACGTTATAAATTCATTTATAAAATTCCAAGAAAAGACACGCAGGTTTATAAACCCAGCTCATAGAAATACATGGCATTCCTCCCTTCTATAGCATTTTAATTGGCCATTTTGACTTAATATAATGAACCAGCATATAGTTGGAGTCAGTGCAATCATACAATATAACGTATTAAGGCCTGATATACCCTATATAATTAAATTTAACTAAGCAATATGTTGATCAATACACTTTATGGAAAATGGAAAGTAACCAGTACTGAACAATTTGAACATGTCAAATATCTGATAACAAATCTACACCATAAGATGTTGAACAGAACTTCCATTCATGTCTCTTCCATTCATGTCATTATCCTCGTCATACTCAGTTGCAAAATGGCCTAAGATTTGGAGGCCAGTAAGATAACAAATTAGAACGTCATGTATTCGTACGTTCTGTAACTATTAGAACTATTCTGTCCTGTTCCACTTTTGAATGAGTTATAATCATACAAATGAATTAAAATACTTTCCTTACTTTCCTTCTAGCAACATGACCGGGAAAAGAAAAATCACACCATTTACCTAAAACGATCTAAAGGTTGCACATTTTGATTAAGCCTATGAGATTGTGACACTTATCCAAAGTAGACATCTACTGCCATCTAGTGTCACAACATAACAATGTGTCCCTATCACGCACCACGTTCCAAGTTTCCAAAACATTTTTGATGACAAAGTTCCATATTTTTATCATCCAGTGTTCAATCCGAATGTATCCAGCAGCCTACCATTAGCTACAGCAGAGTAACTTGCCTAATGCCACATACATTTTACAGTGCAAAATCAACAGTCATATTTTGAATTAGGCTTAAAGAATTCTTACTTTCATAAGCAAAGAACCACAAGGCTTGGTGGGTATTTCAGTTTTATTCTGTACATTGGTCGATTTTCAGACCAATATCAACATTATAAATAATAAATACATTTCTCAACAAACAGAGAGTTGGGAGGATTAAGCATTTATATGCTCATTGATTCGATTGTCACTGCATCCTTGCTCTGGAGGAATCTCAAGAAAAATCAGAAGAAGCCCATACAGGTAACTTTTTATCAGTTGGCATTAGAACTGGACTCTAATTGAACCTCATAAACATGACAACATAGAACTAGCAGCAGACACAATTTATATAGTTCATTTAAACTTACTGCTCTTGTTTCGTACAAAACCATCCTCTGGATCCCACTGATGACAGCCGCTGTTTGAGGCATTTTTGGTCCTATGACGTTAAAAAGTCAAACTACAGAGGAGATAATACAAGAGTTGCAAAGCGAAAATAAACATATAAGTCCAAAACCATACAAAATGAGCCTAAAACCAAACACTGATTAAGAAACTAATTCAGATCGTTGTCTTATCTGATTGAATCTCCCAAACTAGCAAACATAACTCTCCAATGAGTTAGCTAGCTAGCTAGCTAGCTAGCTAGCTAAAAAAAACAACAATCGCTTCCATTGAGAAACAATCTTATTTGTACTTATGCTAAAACTACAGTTTTAAATGTTTTAGCAAGGAATTTTAACAGATATGTCTATGTAACCCTTAGCGGTCAGAAACCAGAAATATGCTAAATTAATTCATTGTAGTCATGTGACAGTCATATGTCGCTTATCAGCTGATACGGTGCCTTGCGAAGTCAAAAAATCTAAAAGGGCAAAGTCAAAAGTCCCAAGGGCGAAAATGCGAGGAGAAAATACTAACTCCCCATTTTCATATTTATACTTTATATATAATTTATATATAAAATATATATCGAAAAAAAAAAAAAAAAAA
>NW_015112997.1:189823-225025 GCF_001443285.1 Poecilia latipinna
TGTCGTCGCTGGACTCCGCCGTCCGTTTTTTTTTTTTTTTTTACATTTAACTGATGATAAGGTAATCTGACAAATTTATTGAAAGGCTAGCAAAATATGCAGCAACGTGTGCCCTTCCACGCGCTGAGTTTAAGTTTGTCTCTATGGCAACCAGCAGACAGCTGCTTTGTTTCTCCAAAAGCAACGTCGAAACGTCGACAGTGTTCGTTACCTACAATTAATACACATAGAAGGGGTTATTCGACGATTTAAGACAAAAGTAAGCACAAACGGTTAAATGGGTGACAGTTGATATGGTTAAAAAAAGAAACAATCTTCTTTGAAAGCATTTTAATGTTTCGGTAGTCTATCCGTTGGACAAGCTAAATGGACGCTTTGGTGGACAATCTAATAGAAGATGAAGCTGAGAGAGCGGGTCTCCTTGCCAAACCCACCTGCTTCATTATATTTGGAAGACCAGTAAGTTCTATGAGATATTTACAGTTATCTGCAAGGACCCTTTGGAAATTATGTAGGCTACTTTCTAAAGATAACAGTTCATAAATATAAAGAACAGACTAAATTCTCCACAAAGTATCAAGAATTCTGTAACGGCAAGTGAATCCATGAATCAATTAATTATTGATTAATGGATTAAGTAGACTCATCTGCTAAACCCATAAAAAGTAAGGAAACTAAAGATAAGGAAGACAGATGTGGGATGAATAGGGACGGTGTTTTCCTATGGTTTGATTTATCAATGTGCATAAGGCATCAGTTTGAGCTATTGCAGGAAATTACATTTAAGCATGGAAGAAAAACCACTCAAAATTAAAAAAATAAATAAATAATTCCAAGACATATTCCGTATCCTTGACCTCATTTTCAATGTTTCTTTTTTTGACAGGGTGTTGGGAAATCAACATTGGCCAGAAACATTGCAGTCTCTTACAGGTGTATTCTAATTGATGGTATGTTCTTCTCAGATACTTTGTTTTCATACTTGTATGCCTGGCACCTAATGCATTTCTTATTTAAAAACGTTTCAGCTACAGATATGCTCAACACATACATTAAAACCAAAACTCAGGAAGGAATAGAGGTAAGAGAGATTATTTCTATTAGTTTTCATTAATGTGGTTATATACATCTTAAAACTAATATAATGTCCATGTTATAATTTTAAACCATTTCAGCTTCTGAACATCTTGAACGAAGGGGAAAGTGTCACAAACGATGAGGTTGTGCAGTTGATTCTTGACAGAATTAACAAGCCCGATGTTCAGCACTACGGTAAACTGCTCTAATAGTAAACTAAAACGGTTTAGTACTGCATGCTCTTTAAACACCAAACATTGTTTTTGATAATAAGAAGTCCAAAAATTATCAACCAGAATGTATGAGATTACCTAAGCAAGCAGAAAGTAACTATTTTTATTAAAACAGCATGGATGTTGTGCCAATGTTTGGTCATTCCGTTTCTCTGTACAGGCTACGTGCTGAGCTGCCTCCCATACGTAACAGAAGATCCCCAAGAGATCCATGACCAGATTGAATTGATCAAAAACCTCAAGCTAACGCCAGATTTCATCATTAACATTAAGGTCAAATTCGTAGAGTTGAATGTTGTATTTTGTTATTTTGTTATTTTGTACTTCTTTGTAGTTCACATAATCAAAGTGTAATAACAGCACATATTTAGAAAACTTATATAACTTAAAAATGTTGCTCAGAGTTACTGATATCATCTACAAACAATGCGTCCTGTCTTTTAACAGTGTTCAGACATTGACCTGGTCAAAAGGTTGTCTGGTCTGAAGCAGCATCCAGAAACTGGGCAGCTACACAACATGAATCTTTGGCAACAGGAAGAGGAGCGTCTTAGGAGGAGCAAGGAACAGGAGATGGAAGATACTGACGAAGATTACGAGGAGGTACTTAGTGTACAAAAAAACATTTTCTACTTCTGCTGCTGTTTCATTAAATCATAAATCACTTAATTTTGTTGTTGTTGGTGGTGGTTTTTAACCTGGATTTGCAACCATGTTTATCATTTTTAGCAAAAAAATAAAATAAAATAAGACATGATAATAGGACAACAACAAACTTCTGAAAAGAATGTGCTCAACTACAATATTCTAATACACCACTTTCCTTTTTTTCTTTCAGCCTGAGGAGGAACCCCTCTCTATGGAAATGTTTGAACAGATGGTGTGGTTACCAGAATACCTGCCCCAAAATATTTTTGCTAAAATCAGCACTTACAAGAACATCGTGCTTAGACAGTTGGAGGCAAGTTAGAATGGCTTTTTTTATTTTCTAAAATATTCAGTACACACATAAAGTATTGTACTTCTTTTCATTTCAGACAGAAGTGTGTTTTGAACAGCAGATATTTTCTGTTCCTCTTATGTCCCCTGAACACAAGGAATGCTATTTTAAAGATCACCATAGCGATACTGATTTGGTTATTCTTTTAGGAAAATATTAACACTAGTTTTAAGTACAATCTTGGCAAATAAGGCTGATTCTGATTTCTATTTGCCATGCATGTAAAATATTCATAAATTTTTAGAATTTGTAAATTCCTAAATGCCAGTTTTAGCAGCACACTAAAAGTTAGTATTTAGGTCTTGGAGAGCAAAACTGGCAGCAAGAAATATTTTGATCATTTTTTAAATTTTGTTCTGCAGTCATTCCTAAATTGCTCAACTCGATTCCTTAATAAAATATTATAGATTGCCACAAAAAATATTCTTTACGTCTAAAGATTTTAAGAAAATCCTTATCAACTTAAGTTGTGTTTCAAAATATTCTGAATTTTTAGCCACATAAAATGAAGTGTTACTTATTAAAAGTTTTTTTTTCTACTAAAACACACAAAAGGTGGATTTTTATGCATTCCCAATTTGCAAGTGTAAATTGAAATGACTTTCCACATCTTATCAGTGATACATTGATGACTTGTCCAAGGTGCACGATGCCCTTTGACTTCTTGTGTGGGCCATTTTCCAGACAGGCTAAATCCTTACAAAGATTAAGGGTATATAGAAAAATAAAAAAAATGTAAAAAAATAAATAAATAAATATATACAAAGAATAAAATGATATATCAGAATTCAGCACATCATATACACACCCTGGATAAAATTGTCATGATTTGCACCAACATAGCCAATGTTTTGCAAAAATTAAATAAAAAATAATGTAATGGAACCAACCTGGGTCATAAAAACTTCTTTGAACACATACCATGTTTGGTGTTGCTTGATATTTTTCCAGGACGTTTTTGCAGAACACAACCCCATCTACCTCTTGGAACTAGATGGAAACGATCCACCTGAAGAACTGTACTTGGTAAAGTTAAAAATGTGCATTCAGAAAAGTTCAGCAACTGATCTTTTTGGTGGACTGACTTCAGTTTATTTCTATTTTTACCTTGCAGTCTGTGATGGCTCGTCTTGGAACTATGGCTATAAAGCCTGTCCCTGTTCCAGTCCTGCTCAGTCAACATGTTGAGGAAGAACTAACAGACACGATTGCCACAGCAAGGCCATCCTCATATTTTTCCTTAATTTTCATTAATGAATAAAACCTCCTACTAATTTGTTGGTGGAGTCTTTAAACACTCCTTCTCTGACGGAACTTCTGCAAATTTGACTTGAATCAGTGTTAGCAGGTATTTCTCTCTTTCATAGGAAGACCTTCTAAGATTCATGACCTCCATCAGAATTGTGGCCCCTGGCTTTCGGTGGAGAAGAAGCCGCTGGGGCAGAATTTGTCCAGTTGCTCTGAAGGAGGGCAACATTATTCAAGGAGAGACAGATTTGTGTGTGGGGTGAGTGTTCTTTAATGAATTATTCTCCTTAAATTGACTGGCCTACCACTAACAAATATGACTGGATAAAAACCTTTCCCTGCTCAACTATTGTACAGCTTTCAGGACAAGTTGTACATACTTTCATGCCAGGACGCCTACCAGAAGTTTATCGCAAATCCACGCAGGTACCTACTGCCTCCAATGCCCAGACCCCCTTGCAAGGTTTGCATCATTGGCTCTTCTCAGACTGGAAAGAGCACCATGTGCAGTCTTCTAGCTCAGCACTACGGTGCTGTGGTGCTCGATTTAGAGGAGCTGATAAAGCCATTTTTAGCCAAGGCTGACCAGGAGAGGTTCGAAAAACTTAGAGACATCACAACACCTACTGTAAAGAGTATGAGGAAGAAGAAAGCGCGAGAAAACACTTCAGGCAAGTTGGGCCTTATCTAAGATTTCATATTTTCACATAAAATATTATCCTTTATCAAAGTTGTGCAGATATATACAAAATATCACTGATCTTATGTTACCCTTATATTTTTTATGTGAACAAAAGGAGTTTTTATCTTGTTAACTAAAAATAATTTGACATTCATACCTCATTAACCTTTTTGTCAGTTTGTCACATTACAGCCACTGCTTTTTGGTTTTTGTAATAGACATAATCAAATAAAATCAAAATCATTAAGTAAAAAATGATGCATGGTTTTCTGATTGTTTTAAAATAAATATCTCAAAGATGAATTTGCAAAATAAAGTCATATGTCATTTTCTACAGGCATTATATATTTTATATATGTATATGCATGTTCACACACATACATAGTATGTGTGTATGTGTAATTTTGTGGTGTGTGCTGCTCTCAGTGGCGATGGATAATCCACAAGTAACTGCTCTGGTGCAACAAGCCATTGAGGATGCCAAACAAATGGCCATACCGCCCTTTGAAATGTATGTTAATGCACTGAAAGGTCGAATGGAAGAGGTACGTTTCAAGTTCAATGTTAGCAGTGAGCTTGTTTTCCTGTTTTATTGATTCATCATTCTTATTCTTATCTATTATTTTCCTTCATGTATGCAATATGTTACATTTTAAAATCCCGAACATGTACAATGGAAAGTAGAAAATCTACTATGCACACAGGCAAAGCATTCAATATATATTTGTCCTGTAGACAGTATTTGTTGTTGTTTTTTAAATTCACAAAATACATACACATTTTCAGTTTTTTAATTAACCCACTCATGCATCACTTTTCTTTTAATCTGAGTATGCTTTTCTTAATTGATGTACAGTATTATTTTTATTACGTTGTCAATTTTGCCTTTAAGTATATTAGCATTAAAGTGTTTATGTCACAGATAGAGACAATGAACTCCAATTCTGAGGACAAAACAGGATGGGTGCTTGACAACTTTCCCAAGAATCTTTCTGAAATGGATGTTGTTCAGCAAGTCGGAACCCTGCCAGACACAATCATCTGTCTCAAAGACACTGATAAACATTACAGTGGGGGCATACTTCGTGCACTTGTTTTCTCCAAGTTTCCCCATAGACCGTGTTTTTAATGTGTCCACTTTATTGTGTATGTGTACAAAACAGTAATGCAGAGAATTTATGAGCAGAATAAGGAAAGCGTGGACAAAGAGATCGAGAAAAGATTACAGAACCAACCGTTTCTGCGAAGTGAAACACTTTTGTAAGTTCAGACTCAGTAGCCTTCTCCAGTTTAGAGTATTTAAGTGTTTTTGCACATTTCTAATACAGTGTTAAATGTCTTCCCACTTCAGGAAAGAAAAGGAGCAAGAATCAGAGACACTGACAGACCTACTGGCGATTATCGAAGAGGAAGAGGGTATTATGTCTCCATGTGCTTCTAGAACTTGTATATTTTGGTAGTGTCATCTTTTCTAAGATAATTCAGAAGAACTTAAATATATTGATGTTGCCTGTCCAGTAGACACAGACAAAATAAACCAAGCAGTCGATTGTTATAATTTGGATTAATCGGGACAGTCTGAACAAAAATGAACAGAAGCGCCAATGATAAAGATTTAAACGAATCCCTTTCTCCTTTTACTCTGTGCTGTACTAGTAGAATTACCAGAAGGTATGGAAATGGACTATGCCAGCATTCCAGAGATGAAGGAGTATAGAGAGCAAATTGAGATATTTGAGGCGGAGTGGGATCAAATGCAATCGAATATAACAGTAAGCCACTTCGATGTTGAGATTGGGAGAAAGAGCCCTGACGACTTGCTTCAAGAAATTGTCAAAGAAATGGAAAGTGAGTGTACAAACCTGTTTGAAATCATCACAATAAACTTTTAAGGTTTTGCAATTTGAATGGAAATTATAGTGCCTTTTTAGCTTTTTTGTACTTAAATATTTCAAGTTGCCAAAAATGCTATAATCAAAGAGTAACATACGTATGTGTAAAAAGTGTCTTTTATAATTAGTATTTCCTTTACTAAGGGGGAAAAAATATCCAAAACAACCTGGCCATGTGTAAAAAAAATTCCTTCTTGTCAACGATCATAGCTGATAGCAACTACTACCATTTATTAGAAAAAAGCTGGCAAGGAGTCCTTTTAAAATATGTTTTTGAATTCTGCAAAGGTTTTTGATCATGATCAAGGTTATGCGAAAAAATTTCAAGTTTGATTTAAATTCAAGCATGTTATGTTGTTTTTTTAGAATATTTAGTCTACTTCATGCTGTTAGACAGGTGCAATTTTTATATAATCCTTTATCTCTTGAGACTTTTCTCATTTAGAAGAAAGACATGTTACATACATAAAAAAAACACAAAAACAATAATAAAATCTACTAAAAGTGATTTATTCACTGAACAGGTCTGGCATTAATCCAGTTTGAATGAATTTGGACGAAGCTATAAATAAAATGTGGATTAAACATGGCAGATAATCACTATTTCACACAGAGCCAGATTGGGTTGGAAAGCCTTTTGCCCTAATAAACAAAACATTTTGTATTTGAAAACTGCATTTTGTGTTTACTCGAAGGTTATCTTTGTCTGATATTGATATGTATTATGCTCTCAAATATTTAAGTGTGACAAAGCACAAAAATAGAGAAAATTTGTGAGAAAGTAAAGTCTTTTCATCTTTATTTCCATCACCTCTAGGACCATTTCAGTATGTGGCTTGGGAGTTTTCTTCAGTTGACCTGATCGAGGAGGAAGAAGATCAGGAGGCCTTAACAGCATTCGAAAATGAAGAAGAAGATAGTGACGAATCAGAAGAGGAAGAAGAGGAGGAAGAGGATGTACTGACAGATACTTTTGATTTAAAATTGATATTACAAATCTATTTAAACCTAAAGAAGATGTAGATCTTTTATTTTGTAGATAAATATATATTTTTTATAATCTGTAAGATCATCTTTGTTCAACCAATGTTACAGTTTGAACCAGCAAGCAAGAGGTTGTTGGGCGACACCAAGCATTTCTGCCCTGTTGCCTTCAAAAGAAACAATGTCCTGTGGCCAACGACTGACAAAATCTCAGCTAAGTACCGTGAACGGACTTATTACTTCTCCACCATAGAGGCCAGAGACTCCTTCATTGAAAATCCTGGCCACTTTGTTGCACAAGGAGAGCTCCTTAAGGTAAAGCAGCAAGAATGAGAATAAAGAAGTATTTTTTTCAGAATAAGATAGAATCACTTACGTGTTTCTATTTTCCTCCTATGCAAGCCTCCTGCCTTGCGAATCTTTTTGCTTGGCGTTAGAGGGTCAGGCAAAACGACTAATGGTGAATGGCTTTCAAAGAAACTCGGGCTTGTCCATATTCAGTTCAGAGAGCAACTGCAAACGAAAATTATGGCCAAGACATATAAGCCAGTTCCCTCTGCTGATGAGGCCGTGTACCTAAAAAGTGATACTGAGTATGTGGAGGAGCAAATAAGAGCAGAAAAGGGAGAGGAAGAGGAAACAGAAAATACATCTGGCAACTTGAACATTGATGAGGTTTGATTCATTTTTATTTTATTTTTATTTTATGTTTTTTGCTATTGACGTTTAAGGTTTTTTCTCAAAGTTTTAAAAGCAAGAATGTTGTTGTCAGGATAAAATATTTGAACAGAACTTCTGTGTTTTTATAATCACAACAGGAGGTGTTTTTGACTGAAGATGAATTAGTCATCAAAGCCTACCTAGCCGATGGAGAGCCATTGACTAATCAAGTTTTGGATATGGTTATTTTACCTTACTTTCGAGAAGAACCATACAAGTAATTATCACCAGACATTCTTCATTTTAGGATGTACTTCACTAGAGTAGTTTTTTTTTTAGTACCCTAAAGTTGTTTGTTTGTCCACCCATCCATAAATCCATGTATCCATTTTATTAAACACCATGTGGCAACAACAGTTTATTTTGGATTATTCTGGGGGAGGTTACTGTAATACCGTTGTCGAGTTTTTGGTCCTGAAGATTGGCTGTAAACAGCCTGAAGACATATCTGGAAGCCCCCTTCGCCTCTTGCACTCAGGAACATTGGGATTGGGTGCCATGCGAGTCAGGTGACAGGCAAGCATGTGGGGTCTGGATTTTCAGCTGCCCTATCTGTCTTCGGGGAATTATGTTAGGTCCTGTCTGCATTAACAAACACTATGCTCAGAATCTTATTTTGAATTCAAATGTAGTTAATGTACATAACACCATGCACCTTTTTCTTTTACGTCTTTAGTTGTGTTGGTTATAGTAAACACTTTTTCTCGATTTTTGTTTTTCATATACTAATATGTACTTTCTAGGTCTGTAGGCTTCATCTTGGAGGGTTTCCCCCATGATCCTGAGCAGGTGGAGTTCATGTTGGAACGACAGCTATTCCCTGATCTTGTTGTTGTCATGGAAGTTGAAGCCACAGATGTCCAAAGACGCCTGTTGCCAGGCTACCTTGAGAAGTGGCGCATGCTCTACCACAAGCATGAAGAACAGATAAAACTTCTGCAACATCTGCGGCAAAAAAATCGAGTATGAATGTGATTTCTTTTGTGTGTGTGTGATGACAGATTGATTTTTAATAATTTCTATTATGTTATTTCCTTTACTAGTGTCTAAATCATTTGTTTTTACTGCTTTGATCTAGGATGAAATGATCGCCAAGAGAAGGGCTGAACTCATAGAACTGCAAGAGGCTGATGAGTCCAGATTTACCGTAAGCAAACTCATCAATACCTTGTTATCTCACTTTGGATTTTAGATGTTCTTTAATTTTATATATCTAAACAAATAGTTTAGGCACCAGATAAAAGAAAATGAGGAAGAAGCAGACGATTTCACCAACATGGAAGAGATAGATGCTATATTGGAGGTGGAATTTCCTGAAACAGGCTTCAATGAGGACATAGAGGAACAGGAGACTGAAGAGGCAGCGACTGAATGGATTGAGGAGGAAATAGAAGACCGCTTTGAAAAGGATTCTGCAAACATTATGACTGTGATGGTATGAGTAGAGAAAACCATTAAAAGCTAATAAGTGGAAGTCTAATAACCACTCTGGAGAGCGTATGACTTCTGAGCATGTCTTCTCCAACTCTCTTTTCATGTTAATGTGAAGATCCTAACATCCTTGCATTTTTTAATGGTCTTCTGAGTTTTTTCATGTGTCGTTGTAATCTCAGGAACTCATCAGTGAAAATGACATACCCAAGCTGGAATTCAATGCATCTCAAAAGTTAGAAAAAATCCAGAATCGCATGCTCCACAAAATCAACCCCATGATAACAAACAGGGAGTCACTTTTCCTATCATGTCAGCAAATCTCATACAGACTCGCAGAAAGTCTGCTGCTCTACTCCTATAAGCTTAACAGTGCCTTTGACTGTGCAGACCCTGTCCAGGTTAGTATAATTAAGGAAAATGTGAAGTAACAGCTGTGCTTCTAGAGATTTTAAAAATGATTTGACATTCATTTATATTTATTTCTATTTTGAGTTTGGAAACTGACTGATTGCCTGTGTTGTTCTTTTTTTTCCACATATAACCCAGCAATACGACGAGGACATAATTCATCCAATCCATTGGCCTCTAAATTCCTCATATCCCCTCATCCTCGGTCCGTTTATTTACTTTTTTCGAACCAAGGAAAACCGCAGCAAGTTCAAACTGAACCCCTTAAAATACCTTCGACAGCCAACCCCCACCACTTCCTTCCCTATAAAAATAGCAGTGACTGGACCTCCTAAAGCTGGAAAAACCACTGGTAAGTCTCGAGGCAGCTGGAGATGATTCTCAATTGTCAAGAAAGCGTCAAATGACTTTTTACTTTTGTTAACCATTTATCTCTGTAGTGTCAAAAATGTTTGCTGATAAATATGGTTTAGCTCGGCTTTCCATTGGGGCAGCAATGCGTCTGGTGTTGAACTACAAGGCGCACACCAACCTGGCTGTGGAGATGAAAAAGTATCTCACACAGGGCCTTGTTGTACCTGATGAACTGGCTATTCAGTGTCTGGAAGTGGCGCTCCTTAGCTCTGTATGTAGCATTCGAGGGTAAGATATGTTTTTTTTTTTTTATTTATACAATATTATTATTTGAAATGACACCTTGGTATCTATATCATTTGCAGTTTGTTGAAATGGGTTGCGTTTCAGCTACAGATATCTGCATTTTATTTGAAAGACCAACAAAGAAGCGCAGAAACAAATTTTTATAAATTATGAATTGAGAGAAAAAAAGATGCACATACCCCCTCCTTCTCAAAAAGAGATGCGTGCATCAGATTTTATTCCACTTTAATTAACAATTGTAGAGCGACCTTTTACTGCACTTTACATGTGCAACTCTTTTGAAGTATGTCTCTACTAGTTTTGTGCATTTAGGTGCTGAATTTCTGCTCACTCTTTCTTGCAACATTGCTGAAACTCACCCAGATGGGATCCAGAGATTCTGTGAACATTTTTAAGTCTTGTCACATGTTCTCTGTTAAATTTAAATCAGGACTTTAACTGGGCCATTTTAACACATGCATATGTTTTGATCTACATCATTCTATTTTAGCTCTACCTTTATGTTTAGTCTCACCACTACAGGAATGTGAACCTTTACTCTGCTCTTAAGACTTTCCAGACTCCATAGGGTTTTCATCCAATACTACATGTTCTCTGCTCTATTTATTTTCCCATCAGTGCTAATTGTTTTGTGTAATCTTTATATTGTGTAATCACACAACTGCTTTTTGATTTCTTTCAACAATGGCTTTCTCCTAACTACTGTTCCATGACAGACAGATTATGGATATGGGGTGAACAATCCACTCCATATCCATAATCTGTCCACAAATGCTCCAATATGAGATGTGGATCTCTGTTGCTCTCCATGGTGTGAGTTACCATGAGCATCTCTGCTGCCTCTCTGATGAATACTGTCCTTAACCGGCCAAATGTTCTAGGTAGAATTGAACTTTGCTTCTGTGAGATGTTCAAAATCATGTCATTTGTTTAAAGATTTGATCCTACTTTAAACTTCCACGCAGCTTTGTTTCTGACTTGCTTGCTGTATTCTTTGGTCTTTGTGATGCTGTTTGCTCTCTAATGTTGTCAGCAAACCTCTGAAGCCTTCACAGAACATCTGCCTTTATCCTGGCATTAAACTGATAGCAGAAATATTCCCTAATTAGGTGACTTCTGAACGTAACGAGTTACACTGCATTTTTTTGTGATACCAGAGAAAAAGGAACTGAATACAAAATAAAGTCACAGTTTTCCCAGTTTTATTTGAAGAAAAGTGTTTAAAAAAAAACATGAATAATTTTCCTTTTACTTCACAATTATTCGCTACTTTTTGCTGGTCTTACAAACTAAATCCAAAATGTGTGGTAGTAACATGAATTTTGAAACGAGTCAAGTGTTATTGATAGCTTTAGAAGGCCCCGTAAGTCTAGGAGTGTTTATTTATTTATTTATTTTTTTATTCTGTCATCTAAAGTTTGAACAAGAAAATTATCTTTTTTGATGCAAGGAAAAAACGGCACAGCTTCTAGTTATGCGAGTGTAAAAACAAATCTCTGGTTTAATTTATGTTTCAGGTATGTACTGGATGGCTTTCCAATGACCCTTCAGCAGACAGAACTCATGGAGTCTCAGAACATCATACCTATACTAGTGTTTGAGCTCCAAATCAGTACCGTAGAGGTCCTTCTGAGAGGCCTTTCTGACAAGATGAACCCCAACAAGTAAAACAGCCTTTATTAAAAACAGTAGTTTCCTTAAATACTGCAAGTCTGATAGCTGGTTGAAGCAAGAAAATGAAAATCAATGCAAACTCCGCCCATGCTTTATTTTTCATCATTGTAGGCCTTACCTATTACATGACAGCTCTGAGATCCTGCACAGTTGGGATTCGTCTTACAAGAAAGAGGTTGAACATGTTAGGCCGTACTTCCAAGAACAGCATCAGAACTGGTTCACGCTCGATGGCTCTAAAAACAAATGGTGGATGTGGAAAAATATTTTACAACAAGTCGACATCAGTATGAAATGTGTGAATTCCTACATGAAGAGGAGATATAGTGGTAAGTGTTGGAAAAACTGTAAAGAAAAAAAAAATTGCTAAAACTTTTTATGTGCAGCCCTTTAATTCCAAACATTATTTCTAAACAGGGAAAGCTGCCTGCATAAACAGGCTGTGCATCACACCCAAAGAGCTTAATAGTCGCATTGGGGAGTTTGGCCATTACTGTCCTGTCTGCCTTGCTCTCTTCCATCACCTGGTGGATTGCTCAGAAACTGCAGACTTGACTCATGCTGCTGAGTACAAAAAGTTTTATTATCGCCTATGTGGCGGAAACCATCTGGAGGTCAGTGTACGATATTTACATAATATGATTACTTACATATGGTTACGTTCTCTTTTACACACGCCCCCTGTATTGAATTGAATGTACGACCAAATATATGGCTAAAGTTGTGCTTAAGAAAGATAACAATTGCACTATATTCTTTTGGCAACAGATATTCCTGTCAAATCCTGACGAGTTTTTGGCACCTTGTTGTCCATACAACCTCCCTGAGCCCCACCTACTGCCAAGAAAGCTGACAGAGTTGCAGGTGAAAAACAAATTCCCACAGCAGATTGAATTGAAGGGATTCTGTCCTGTCACTTACAAGGATGGAAACCAGAGGTATGCATTGCTGGCAAAAATTATAATTTATCATACATAAAAAAGAAAAGTAGCTGTTTTGTCATATCTTTTGAACGTGTCTAAACATTGTTTTTTGTAGGTATGAATCACTGGTTCGAGGACTGATGCAATATGCAGTGGAATACAAGGAAAAGCTTTACCTTTTTGAGACAAAAGAGAAGCAGGAGAAGTTCATGAGGTAGACGACACAAAACAACTTTTTGCTATATTATGCTCTCATTGCTCTTTTATTTTTACTCTTAATTATTTCTGATATTCAAACTAATTTTTAATATCGAGCTAATGTAAGTTGAGTAAATATGAAAATAATTTTTTATGGTGATTTAGTTCATCAAGGGAAATAACTACCCAAACTAATCTGGCCCATTGTGAAAAAGCAAGTCCCATCCCAATCATCCCCTTTTTAGTCATGAATGATTTTGAAATCTAAATAGAATTTCAGTAGCCATTACAGAAAAACAGATTTTCTGGAAAATTCTTCAGTCCTTATGGAATATCTCAAGAAGTCACAAAAAGACAATGATCTGAAGAGCACCAGCAAATCCAACTCTGACTGGCTAAAAAAACAAAACAAAGCAAAGCCAAGATTTTGGAGTGGCCCAGTCAAAGTCTGGACTGAAATCCAGTTGATAGGCTGAGGCCTTAAAAAGACTGCCCATGCTTGAGAAGCCTCCAGACTGGCGGAATTAAACTAAATCCCAAAAGATGTTCATGTTCTGGCCAAAGAGTGGCACAAATAGTTATTAGGTTTAGGCAAAATATCCAAGTGTGACAAAAGGGCACAAACAGGAGAAAATCTGTAACAGGGTAACAATGTTTTTACATCACTGTATTTCTGTTTTTGTCTGAAAATAACAGTTACAGGTTTTGTTTTAAATGACAATGGAATTAAACATTTTTGCCTGGTATATGTTACCAAAGGACACCTGAACTCTACTGTGACCAAAAGCTGCCATGTAAGGTCCCTCCTCTTGATGAGCCTGTTCCCCCCACTTCTCTTCCAACACTGGGCTACCTGGAACAGGTTAGACACACTGTTCCCCTGACTCATGTCTTTTTAAAGTTGAAATTTTCATTGCATGCATTTTACGAGTGTTTTTGCTGTTCTGAATCAGGTTCGAGTTGAACTTGTTTGTTTCTTTAGGGAGTGGCAGAACCAGTGATCAAAGCCATGACAGCTGTTGGGTCTCTCAAACCAAAGTACCCTTTTGTCAGTGTAAAAAGATCAGCTCTTGTGTATGTGGCCTTCTATTTGAAAGGTGAGCAGACTGTCAAAGGTGCATGTACTTAAACTAAATCATTAATCAAGTTTTATGACGACAAAGAATCTAAGTGTTTTTATTACTATTATTGTTGTTGTGTTTTACAAGCTTTCAATCAAAAGTCCACTGGCTGTCTTCGTCAGAAGTACAAGAAAAAACTTGCATCATTTGAAGAGAACTGTGCGCTCATAACCTACCTCAGTTCAGCAATGACAGGAGCCTACAAACCTCCCGGCGAACGTCCCATAGATTTTGACTTTAAGCTCAACAGGTTTCTGGCACTGGGAGCTCCGGGAGCCACTGACGCTCTGTAGCTACATCTCTTCTGGGTGTTCTTTCAGCATGGTCATTTAGCAGTAGTGCAGTTCTGTGTTTGTTTATGTGTATCAATAAAATTTAAAATCTGTGACTTTTGGAAATGTGCAATCTGTAATGAAGCATATTTCTCTTTAAATAAAAAACATTGGCTTCGATCATTATTCAGTCTTGTTTCTAGCGATCCAAAAGCTTTAAAAGAGTCTGGCAGAAATACAGTTATTTAAACACTTTTTAGCTTTGGTTTTTATGCTGGCAATTTGAACTGAGTCTAGGTTGCCATAAAAAAATGATAAGATGAAATGCAATTAAATGCAGAGCTGAATCCTTTTTGTCACTTATATGACTCCCTCTCAGTAATTAGGGTCAAGGGTGTTGCTGTTAATAAAATTGCATCTCACTAAACAACTCGATTTGTGCAGAAATTCAGGAGAGAGGTTTAATTGCTGGGAAGAAAGAACACATGAAGAATGAGGTGTTTTGGATATCTGTGAAGATGTGCACAAAAGTAGCCACTTCAAAAAAAATTTGATAAAGTTATTCTCTGTGACAAAGACCCCTTTATACCATCTGAGATGTTTTGAAAAAAAAACTTTCCAAAGGAAAAAGGTGAACACAACCATGATTTGAATGCATCTCATGTTGACAGAAATTAGTCTGAATTAGATAATCGAAGCTAATTGCCTGAGCTTCCATTATCCAAGGGAGTGGGATTATTTACAATTTTGCCTATAAAAACGCTGCCTTCAGGAAAAGAATTGGATCGACGATTCAGGAGGACAATGCTTTTCCTCCTGACACTGTGCCACAATGCAAAAATGGCAAGAAAGTGGCTAAGATATGAAAATATTGCAACTCGGGGGTCAGACAGAAAATTCCTAAGATATTAATTAATCTATTTCAAAATCTGTTAATAACTTTGATAAACTTGATTTATTTCTTAACAAAAGGCTGTGTGAAATATGATCCAAAAGCCATTGAAGTTCAGGAGATTAATAAAACATCTGAGAACACTAAAGCAGTAAAGTTGGTAAAAAATAAATCTAATTTTCATTTTAAAATATTTTGTCACTGTAAATTGAGTGAATAAAATTATGGTGTACCCTATTGTACTCACAAATTAGATAGAAACAGGAAGTTGAACTAAAATAAAAATTCACAACTAGGTCCTTCATAAGAAAAGGTCTGCATGCCTTCTCTGAAGGGTGGTAACAAAAATTATTTGCACTGCAGTGTTTATGGCATAAACCCCTTTTTCTGAAAAATTCTGCTAAAAACCTTGCGGTATTTCACATCTAACTACTTCCACATACTTTCATCTAGAAATGCCATTTAAAGCCAAAAGATGTAATCATATCCTTCAAATTCATCTGGATGGTAGAAAGGGGAATTTCTTGCACTGTTTGATCTCATCTGTTCTCGCGATGTTTTGTTGGAAATAGCGCGAATTCGATAGACACCGGTTCGGTGTTTTGTTGCTGAGCCACACAAACTAGGTAAGAGGTCAGCCCATACGTTAATTAACGTCTTTCCTTTGTTACTCTTAATAGCATAAAGTCAATTACAATGCGCCTAGCAGCTTCTTTAATAGATAACCCTCGTCTATTTTTGTTTAGCGGGCAAGGTTAATTAGCCACACAAGCTAACTGGCTGCAATAATATATAAAGTATACCTGTGGCAAAAGAAATGCTAACATTTCACTCCTAATAACCGACGGAACGAGTCTCACTAAATGGGAGTACAGTGGCGGGATGAGACGCGCTTAAAAAAAAGCTAATTCTTACTTAATGCTAGTCATTTTTTTCTTTCGGTTTCGTTTTGTCCTTAAAAGTGAGGTCGGGTGTCCAACATGTCGAAGCGAAGAAACACAGCTGTTAGGGAAATCCCAAACAAACGTCTCCGACCCGAGAATGGTGAAAATGAGGACGACGAGGATCAGGATATTGCTGAAAGTGAGCAGGGAGACTCCGCTCTGAGTAAACGGGTAGGTAATATTACTTCTATGTTTTTCTGCAGTGTATTTTGGGGGAACTGTATGTACTAGACTAACATGAAGTAGCTCATTAACGAAGAAGTTGAGGAAAAATGATATGTGTGTCGAAGTGGATTATCTTAAAAGTGCGGCATGCATTTCTATAAGAGGGCTCCAGAATACATCATAGCAGAAATTATAGCTGCTAATCTATCTTTTGGTCTATGTTTCTAGCAGCTTTACACTTCCAGTTTTTGCTCATTATTCTGAGCATATTCTCTTAAACTCAGATAAATTGCACGTAGAGCTAATGTAAACATTTAGTTTACATTAATTATGCTGCAGATTGTGATTTAACTTTATCCCTGGGCTTTGACTGGGTTTTTCTGACACATGAGTATGAGAACTGGCATACCATTTACTATATGGCAAAATCTTCTTATGAAATTTGATTGCATTAGACTTTCTTTATGTTATGAGATTAAAAATAACTGTTGATCATGCCAACATTTTGAAAAACCATTACTCATTTTCCTTTACTTTCATTTTATTTCTATGTTGGTCTATCACATAAAATGCTACTAAAATTCATTGGAGCTTGGGGGCTTAACGTCAAAAAATGTGGAAAGGTTCAAGAAGTATTTCTCAAAGTGCTGAGGAATTAAGACCATAAGCCCTCTCATTAACTTTTTGTGTATAGTTTCAGTGTTCTGGTGATGTGGTGAGTGATGCAGGGATAGTGGAGAGCATCACTCTGAAGAACTTCATGTGTCACTCACTTCTTGGACCATTTGCATTTGGTTCCAATGTCAACTTTGTTGTTGGTAATAATGGAAGTAAGTCAACATCTATAATGTTTGAAATGTCTTTAATTGAATCAATCTTTTGGAGATAATGTTCTGGATAAATTAAAATTAATATTTCAAACAGTATTTTTTACACAATATAACTTCGGGTTTACAGATTATCTTAATGTGTAGTTTGTTACTTTAAACAAAGGGCATTTGCTTGTCAGCATTTCATTACTAAGTAAGAGTACAAGTAGATGTTTCTGCGTGAGTCGATCACACATGACACTTGACAGTCTCTAAGCCTTATTGGATTCCTGTCGTGGTTTAAACTTGACAATGTAGATCAGCTACCTTTTTACAATACCCGTTGTTTGTCTTTGATTTTCTCTAACTTCTGATCTGTATGCAAACTGTTTGTAACAGGTGGGAAAAGTGCCATTCTGACAGCTCTCATAGTTGCGTTAGGAGGGAATGCACAGGCTACAAATAGAGGATCCTCCTTGAAGGGTTTTGTGAAAGAAGGAGAAAGGTAAAGATTTACCAAATGTATAGTTTTTATGCATTTGATGACACCGTGTAAAAGCCTAGCATGCTCTTTGATCCACAGAATAATCTATTCTTTTATTTTTCAATACCATTTCTCAGTGGGGAAAGAAAATGTCACTTTCAGCAAATTAAATACTGGTACCACTGCTGTTAATACTTTGTACCATCCACTTTTGCCAAAGCGCCAAATCTTATTCTTCACCTATGACAAATAGGAGCATATAGACCTCTGCTCCCTCCCTGCCATTGCCTGCCCTGCTTGCTCTGTTTTTGTCCTGTCTTTCTTTGCACATCCTCCGAATCTACAAATTATGGATCTGGTCAACCGGTCTCTCAATGCAATTCATCAAATTTTCTCGATGAGAAGACTGGGCACAGGAGAGCCCTCTTGTCCTGCAGGGACACGCCTGGCGGGATACACCTGGATTTATTCTGCTGTTTGGAGCTTGCGGATACCTGGCTTATCGACAAATTTGTGACAGACTTTGGCGAACTAGCGAACACTCAGACTGTTGGCGTGGACAGAGACGAGGACTCTAAAACTCACTAACCCAATGGAATCGATCTTGGAGAAGTTGCTAGTTTCGGCTCAGTGGAACGACCAAACTAATTTGGATGATTGGGAACTGAGATGTATCGGAGAGACTTTAGGAAAGATTGAAATGTATAATCTTCCCGACCGAAGACATTCTGTTTCTGAATTGGCTTTCCCCATGTTGCCTTGGATGGATCAATGAAGGGCTGCATATTTCCAATCTCCTTGAAGATATGGAAACATAATGCTTCTTCCCACCTCACCCCCTCCTGTTATCCATACAGCTGTGGAGCTGAGCGCTCCCAAGGACGTTCCTTGATAACAACACCTTTATCGGACCTCTGCCAGGAGACTGAGCAACGTGGTTTGTAGGCCCTGTGATGTCACCACCTTCACTCATGTCTTTGTTTTCCCCTTTGTTTTGTCTGAGTGTTGCCATCTGCCCTAATGTGTCCTTTCCTCTTTTTTATTTTATTTTATTTAGTCTACTTGTTATAAACTGTAGAGTACTCCTTATTTAACCCAGTCTATTTTACTGATATTACTAATTGGTCTATTAGTAATATCAGAAATTGTGGAGAACACACTATTTAGATCATACAGACTCACTTTTAACCCAGAAAATGAATTAGATTACATTAGTCACTCTTTAGTCGATTTTATCAGAAAAAATAGAGTACTCAATATTTAGATGCAGCGACCAGAAGCCCAGAGGACACTTTTGGATCAACATTGTTAGACTATTTTTCAGACTCCTGTTCTCCCAACCCAGAAATGGAATTAGACCAGACGAGACTTAGCAACCCTGATAGGAGCACCTAGTTTACATACTTCAGATCAACATTAGATTCTTTTTCTTTTTTTGCTCTTTCCTTTGGTTTGTTGTTTTGATTGTATTTCCTTTTAATTCTTGTAAAGCACTTTGTATTGCCTTGTTGCTGAAAATGTGCTATATAAATAAAATTACCTTTATCTTTACCTTTGACCATTCCCTCTTGCTCAGTCTCCTGAAGCCACCAAATGCTAATGGACTCTGATAATTTAGAGTCAATGATGCCAGGCACTCCAGCAGGTTACCAGGGCCTTTGTAACCACATATTATTCCACTTTGTTTCATACCAGATCCACTAGGAGTGTTAAAATAATTAAAAATATGCCTCAGGTATTTTTGTTTCTTTTATTTGTTTGCTTGTTAGAGATACTAATGACTGCTATAACTGATTTTGTTTAAAAATAATTGCATAAATTGTTTCTGCCAGTTTTACATTAAAGATTGAATTGTTATAAAAACTCTTCAGTATGACCTAGATAAAGGTATTATCTAAAAAAAAAACGTAATTTAATATTTTGCTATTATTCTGAGTTGGAATTTTATTGTCTTTTCTAAAGTCCTGTCTAATTAGAGGTTCTTTATCTTTTATCGGGTTTTCAAAGTCAGATTTTTGTTTACTTGCTTTACAAACCACATAAGCCAGTATGAAATATTAAACTTAAAAGCAATTTTGAATTCTAAAAATTACTCAAGAAATTTTCAAATGCTTTATTCTTTTTGATCAGTTCTGCTGATGTGTCAATAACCCTGCGTAACAAAGGGAGAGATGCTTACAAGCTCGACGTGTATGGCCCGGCCATCACCATAGACCTACGAATAACACGGGAAGGGCTGAGAACCTATAAACTGAAGAGTAACGGAGGTAAACACTTGAGGGGTTTTTAGATTCCTCTGTTTTTGGATTTGCAGGGAAAATCTAATCATTGAAAGCCGTTCTTTTTATCCTCTGATAGGTCAGGTCATCTCTACCAAAAAAGAAGAGCTCATTTCCATCTTGGACAATTTCAACATTCAGGTAAGTTGGACATCTAAATACGTCAGAATGTTGGCACCAACAGGTGTATTTTTCCACCCAGGTGAGGTTGTGTAACTGATAGTCCTGTGTTACAGCAAAATCTGTGATCTTTTTTTTTTTTTTTTGCTTTTCTTTTCTAGGTTAACAATCCTGTGTCAGTTCTCACACAGGAAATGAGCAAATACTTCCTGCACTCTAAAGGAGAAGGAGACAAGTATAAGGTCTGTTTAGAGTAGTTAATATTCTATCTTAGTTAGTAGTCTGTCTTGACACAGCGTTAGTTGTAAATCTTGGCCTCAATTTTGTTGTCATTTGGATCTAGCTGTTTTCTTTTTCTGCAAGTAAAATCAAATGTACATCTGTTTTTTTTTTTCCTTACAGTTTTTCATGAAGGCTACACAACTAGAGCAGATGAGGGAGGACTTTATTTATATCAAAGCCACCAAGCAAGTCACAGAGGAGAAAGTCGAGCAGCATGGAGAAGTACGGCTCGGTTTCACCTACAAGTTTTTATTTATTAGAACTTTTTATTAGTAATATGTCAAATTATTTTACTGTATTTTTTTAGGTTTTGGTAAGAATTTTTTGTATCTTAAGTTTAGTTTTAACTTAATTTTTTTTTTGACTAAGTGAGATAAATATTGTCCACAGTTATTTATTATGATCTTAAGTCATATTAATGGACTTACTGGGCCATGAACTAATTCATTTCATTGTCAAGGATCTTCAGAAATTCATGAAAAAAATTAATATAATTTTTACCTCTTTAAATTAAAGTGTAACAAAACATTAAACACTTTGTACAGTCTTATAACAGTATTGTTATTAGAATTATTATTATTATTACTGATATCATTTGTTTTGTTTTCAGTGTTTGAAAGACTTGAAGCGTAAATACCTTGAAAAAGAGGACCGGTACAAGAGCTTAGCTTCACTTGGGGAAATGCACACCAAACTGGAAGAATTGCAGAAACAAATGGCTTGGTCCTTGGTCAGTGTTTTTCTTCTTTCTTTTTTATATATATATATATATATATATATATATATATATATATATAATTTTTTGTGTAAGTAGCATGAATCCCACTCTATGTAGGATTTGTATTTAGTAAACCCAGTGACTTGAATCTTTCAGGTGACTGAAATGGAAAGAGAGCTGGAACCAGTAAAGGAGAAGTTACAGGCAGACAAACGTTCCACAGAGAAATATGATGAAAAGGTTGATGAATGGAAGGTAGGATATGTCTTTTGTTTTTTTTAAAAACAGTATTTAAATGTCAGTCAACGGTAAAAAAAAAATAAATAAATCTCCTGAACCTTTCTTTCCCGCTTTATTTTGGATCTTAATGATGACCTGTTGGACCTTTTGCTCATTTTACTTAAATCAATAATTTAGTCTTTAAATGTAATAGTTATTGACTCCAACCTTCTTGTCTTTTGTAACGTGTATGTTTTTACAGAATAAGGTTGAGCAGTCTGAGAAAAAGTATAAACAAATTCAGGAACAGCTGGAGGGAATCACTCAGCAAGTCCAGGAGCTGCAGCCTAAATGTGCTGAGCTTAAGGCTGAAGCCCAGAAACGCAACAGCCTTCTCAAGTCCTGCGAGGTCAGAGTCTGACTGAGCATTGTTTTACACACACTTTTGTGTTTTCTGTTTTCACTGGTGCTCAGCTCCAGATGGTACAAATCTGTTACAGAAGCAAAGAAAGTAAATCTATCAGCAGCAACTCATGATAAACTGTTTCTCTACTATATGTTTGTGCATTTTCTTCCCACAGTTGCCTTTTGCTACAAAACAAAATTCAAGACTGACTCTTATTACCCAAGTTTCTTCAAAGATTTGTTGTAGATTCTGATCGTGTGGGCAGGAAGGATCTCCTGTAGCTGTTTGTGTTACAGCGGTTCAGAAGAAAGAGCTGTTTCAGCATTTTTACAAAACACTGTTTATTTGGCCAATCCAGCTCATTAGGAAGTAATTAGGAATTACATGTTTATTTAATTTTTTTATTTTGATGCAGGGAAGTCATCCTGTTTTTTCCTCTCTTCAGCTCACTGTCCATAGGTGTAGAACTAACCTCAGGGACCTGGAAAAAGACAAAGCCCAGCTGACTTCACGTATAAAGGATCTGACTCTGAGGTGTGAGCGTTGCTTACAGTCTTCTTTATAAACCATATGACTGGTGGGTTTATTTTTGTTCTCCTTTCTGATCACCTTTTAATTTCTGTAGCATCAGCCAAGCAACTGGAGCAGAGAGCCAGGCGAGGGCAGAACGCATGGCGCGGATTCAAGCCGAGCAGGAAAACCTCGATCTTCACATTTCCACTCTAGGTCAACAGATTGACCTGTTTCAACATGCCAGCAACCGTGCCAAAGAAGAACAAGGCAAGATGAAGTATGTAAACGGAAAAAGACATTATTTATGCTATTCTTTCTGGATATTATATAGTAAAGGTTTCAGTAGAACTAAAAATTGACATTTTCATGTCAATGTTTCAGGTCAGGCTGATATATGTAAATACAATCAACAAGATTCACCCATCTGCATGCTAATAGATAAACGAACTCCAATTTTCAACACATTTACTTCTTTTGGGGTGAAATAAATTCTGTTGGATATGTTTGTTTCACAGTCTAAAACTTTATCATGTCAAATCAATTGTTCTTTACCTTTCCAGAATGGAGTATAATGGGCTCAAGAAATCCATCGAAGCAAACAAAAGAAAACTACAGACCATGAAGAGCAGTCGCTCAAATCGACTTCGGCGTTTTGGAGAACATATGCCTGCATTGCTTAGTGCTATTGAGGAAGCTAACAGCAAAGGCCACTTCAGACACAAACCTCGAGGACCTCTGGGTAGAATTTGGTTTCTCGTTTTCAGTGGCTTGTCTTGATTGTTAAAGTCAGAAAACAAGCATAATGGCTAGAGAAAGCCTGCTTTACCCTTACTTACTTATTTATTCCACTCTGCAGGTTACCTTATAGGTCTGAAGGATCCAGAGCTGGCATTGGCTGTGGAAGTATGTCTTAAATACCTGCTTATGGCCTTCACATGTGACAACTATGATGATGAAAAGGTTCTAAAGAGCCTCATGGCTAAAGTGTACAGATCTGGTCAAAGGCCAACCATCATCACCAGTCAATTCCTCCACCATGTCCATGATACAAGAAGAAGGTGAATACATTTCATTCCAGACTCATTCGTTTATTCTTCCTCTTTATAAATATGGTGCTTTCAAGCCACATTAATTGTGATGCTCTATGGCAAAAAAGCTATTTGTTTAGATGTATTTTAACTGTTTGGGAACATGAGGTTGCTTGTCTATCAGCTGTGAAATAGCCAAACATACAGGTCCAGCCAAATAAATTACAGAATCATGAAAAGGTTTTTATGTAATTCAAATCAAAAAAAGAAACTCATTATTGCATAAATTATTTACAGACACATTTTTTTGTTTCTGTTAATGATTAAGGCTTATAACTGATCTTATAAAAAAGATGTCTTGTAATTAATACAAGATATGTCTCGTGTTAATTATTGACGTGTACTCTTCAGTGATGTAGTTATTGTTATACGTGTGGTTTGTTACGTTAGTTTCTTGGTTTTGACTTTTCCTGCAGGTGTAGAAGCAGACTTCTAAGGTGTTATCTTATGTACCTTTTCTTTCTCTCCTCTACTCTTATCTGTGATCCCGGTTAAACTTTTCCTCCACCTTCCTATCTATTTTTCCCTTTCTTTGTTCCGTCTCTATGTCCAGTTCATTTGAAATAAGCCCAAAGGAATGTATAATATATATTTTTTAGTATTATATATACTATAAAGTGGAGCATTATAGCAAAAAACTGTAATCCTCCACTTGTGAAAGTAAATCTGTTGGACTTCACACTGGCACAATTCTGCCACAATTCCAGACAGGACTTGTTAAAAAAGAAAAGTTGACGATTTTATTGACCTAACATCGGTTTATTTTTTTTAGGGCTGTGAATCATCCCCAGTATCCCTCTGTGCTTCAAGCTCTGGACATTGAAGACCCCATTGTGGCCAACTGCCTCATTGATCAAAAAAACATTGAGAGCATTCTTCTTATTAAGGTGAGAAGTCTTTCGTCCAGAGTGAATGTCCTACTGTCTTCACTGCGTGTTCAGACAGCTTTAGTTAGACTTGGATAAGTCCAACTGAACCAAACATCAGCTGTGTGTCCTTTTATATAAAAGATTATCTGTAAGAAGGTTTTGGTATTTTTCCCTTAAAACTGAAACGTGTCAACAAAACGGTAAGTGTTGTTTTTTTCTTATTTGCATTCGTTTTGTGTGTGTTGTCAGAATCGCACAGAGGCTCGAAGAATAATGCAGGGCAAGAATCCTCCAGCTAACTGCATCCAAGCCTTCTCTAAGGATGGTGACCAGATCTTCACTAACCGTAATTACTCTTCTGATCAGACAAGACCAAACTACCTCTCAGGGGATGTTGAGGAAGAAATCATGTGAGTTTCTTATATGCTCTCTAAGCATGCTTCTTTTTTTTTTTCGTACAACATAAACACTACATATTTACCTAAATGTGAAAATAAAAAAATCAAAGCAGTAACAAATTGACTCCAGTTATTCAGAGTTTTATCTATACCTTTTTTATCTAAAAGACTGTGCTTTACCATTCTTATACCCTCTTTCTTTTTCTTTCCCTTTCCTGTTTTCTGTTTTTCCCATCAGGCATTTAGAGAGAGAACTGGAAAACCAGGCAGGTCAGGAAGCTCGTTTCCAGCAACAAATGAGAAAGTTGGATGAAGACATCAAACACAATGAGGGACTTCTAAGAAAAGTGCTCATGGAGCAAAAGACTACCAAAGTAAATAATTTTCCAAATATTTTTTTCATTATTGTATTCTTCTAATTATTTGCAGAACAATATGAATGGCTTTTAATATAGAGTAATTAAAATAGCCACAATTGTTATGAATAAATTCCAGTATTAAATTTTAAAAATATATTTCTACTTCAAGCTGTATCTAATTTAATGCCTCACTTTGCTTATTTATTTTAGGATAAGGCCACAAAGCTCCAGCTTGAGTTGACAGACCTAAAGAACGTAGAAGAGCCTCAGTCAGAGGACCTCAGGCCACTGGTAGGAACAGATCACGTTCCTGCCTTCACACATACGTAAAAACCTTCAGCTGTGTTGCAGGCTCGTAGTGTTAAACTGTTATATTTTGACTGTCTCAGGAGGAAGAGCTTCAGGAGATTGTTGCAAAGATTTCATCCAAGCGTGCCGAGTACGAGGAAGCTAAAACCAAAATGGCCAACCTGAAGGCAGATTATGACAAGGCAGACCAGGAATACAAGCAGCACAAAGAGAACATAAGCACCATCACGGAGGAGGCTGATTCAGTCAAGGTAATGATTCTGGGTGGAGGCAGACAAAAATGACTTAAGGGGTCTTCAAAAATTACCTGCATATCCTTTTAATGTGGTTTTTGCGGTGGGTAATTCCAAATATTTTAGTTTTAAATTTACATATGTAATGTATCTTTACTACATGTTTCTTTATTATTCACAACGGTAAACTTTGAGCTTGTTTCAAGATAAAGTAACGTGTGAAAACTTTATTTTCAGATATACTCCACAGGTTTTTTTTTTTTCTTTGCTTTTACTCTCTCCACCGGCCTAAGTTAGCTGTTGGAACAGAGACCCTATTGTTCATGCGATGTCTCAGAAAATGCATATTCTGAGTCGTTGTTTTGCATATGAAAATATCATCATTTAAATATCAGCTGTATGACTTTGTGACCTGGCGCGGTCAGCCAATTCATTCATGTTGTCTCTCACTTTATTTACGCTGCTTCTTGTTCTACTGCAGGACGAGCTGAGTAAAACTGACCAGGAGGTGATGAAGTGCAAACATCACAAGAAACACTACGATGACAAGCGCAGTGCCCATCTCCGCAACATTCACACTCTCGAAGCTCAACTTAAAAACAAGGAGGCAAACCTTGCGGTACGCGAGATTGTCAGTGTATGGTTATCGATTGTTAACAAGTGGCTGCGAGACAACTGGGTGTCCAGATGGTTTAAAGCAAAAAATAAAATTAAATGGTTTCAACTACAGTTAGTTTAGACACAGGGATAAAAGCTAAGCAATGTTTTAAATGTTGTACTACTTTTTTTTCCCCTTTTTTTTTTTTAACTGAAAATCTTAAGTATTATTGTTTTAAAAAAAAACAACAACACAGACATCCCTGAACTACTCCAAGCCCGATATCCAATACCGCTGCTGCATGTATGAAACGTTCTGTTACCGTCATTGTAAACCAGTTGCACACATAAAGACTATATGCTGTATATAGTCTTTAGATCACGTATAAAGACAAATTAAATACATGATTAGTCTGATGACTTGACCCCTTAGCTACAGCTTACGTTGTTTTCCTCAGATGAGCATTTCTTGTTGCTCATATTAACCTCTCGTTTCTGTTTCTCCTTTGTTTTCATGCTTTGCAAACTGGTTGTCTTGGCGACACTCCACACGCCACAGCTTTTTTTTCTGTTTTTTTTTTTTTTTGTAACAGCTGCCTTTTTCTCAACTTAGGCCTCCGTCGCTAAGGCCTCTGAGATTTGTCCAGAACGCCTTGAAGTCCGTCGAACTGCCAAAAGCATTGACAGTGAAATTAATCGTCTCAAAGTCAAGATCTCAACTCAGCAGGAACAGCAAGGGGACCGCGAGGAGATTGTGAGGTAATAGCTTCATGTTTTACAATTTGGGAACCATTGCAGTGTACAATTTCCACTTTTACTTGACAGAATGCAGTTCTGACAACACACCAAAATACTAGTCCTCCTAATTTTGTTTTTACACTCTTTTGTCAAGGCAATATCATGAGGCTTTAGAGAGCTACAAGAATATGTCTCAGCAAATGAGGAGCCTGAACAGCTTCATCAGAAGTCTGGATACCGTCATGAACTACAGGCTCCAGGTTTACGCTGATCTCAGAAAGTAAGTCACGAGGACGCCTTTGTTCATTAAGCAGTGATGCACTACACTGCACTAAGAGCATTTTCTTTGTACTTCCACAAGAAAAATATTAATTAGCTTTTGTTTTAGATACTCTTATTTTTCCTCTGGAAGCTTTTTTTTTTTTTAATTATTTACGATTGTTCATTTTTCCACATTAGGTTCCTCTCAGCACGTTGTAAATACTACTTTAATAGTATGCTGGCACAGAGAGGCTATAGTGGAAGCATGACGTTTGACCACAAGAATGAGACCTTGACCATCTCGGTAAGCAGCTTTCGTTTGTTCGCTTCAGCCTCAAGTTGGTATTCAGAAAGAGATGCACCAAGAGATTGGCGCTGCTTGTTAGGCTCATGAATCTTTTTCACTGTTTTTTCAAGGATCAGCATCAGAGATATTAGGGAACCACTGGTGTCAACTATGTTCTAACTTTGCTTTTGTCTTAAAACATTTTTAAAACCCCCTTTTTTTTTCTCAGAAATTTTCCTCACACAGAAGTAGAATGAGATTGCCTCTGATCTTTATAAGTATAGCTCAAAACATGAGAATATCTAAAAATGCACAAAATATCAGAATGAAACTAATATGTTGCATAAATTTATTACAGGTTGAAATATTTCAAGTCTTTACTTCTAGTAAATTAGAAGCCATAATCTTACTGAATGCATGAATTACTACCTTGATGTTGCATTGAGGTGATTAACCTGTGGTTCTGCTGAGGAGCGGTGAAAGTTAGTGACGGTTTTTATTATCTGATCATTAGCATAATCCACAACAAATGGACATAATCCACAACAAACTCTGATGTATTTCACTCTGCGTTCAATGAAGTGATGAGTTTCAGATTCTGATTTAAGCTCGGTTCAGCAGGAGCGACCACAAATTTGACTCTGTGGGAGTCGCCATTGATAAGGCAGATGGAAAATTAACGGAACAAGTTGCTCTGGTCCCATTCCCTTCCCATGACATCTGTGGAGCTGACCTAAAGCGCTACTAACCAAACAAACAGGCTCTTGCTGTTTGTTAGTCTTTTCTTTGGATTGGCCGTACTGAAAGGACATTTTGTTGTGCTTCTGTACAATGACAATAAATGCATTCTGATTCTGAAAAAAGTGACAAAAGGATCAAATGCAGACACAATTATTTTGATCTTTTATTACTTGTAAGTACTTTAAACTTTCATAGCAGAAAGACTAGAAAATTGTAGGTGCTAATCCAATATCCTGGTTGATATACCTACATTTAATTATAAGCATATATATTTTTAGCATTTTCTTTTGTTTGTTTCAGTTGTGAAGTCTAACTACAGTTAACACAATACGTTTTTGACAGTTTTGGCCACTGCTTTTTACAAATTAAGTCACTAATTCTAAAACACTTTCTTGATCCCAAAGGGAAATTCAATAAATAAAATGACCTCAGGCAAGGAATTTTCTGTACGAACCTGACATAGTCGATTTTTATTTTTTTCTTAGGTGCAGCCTGGCCAAGGAAACAAAGCGGATTTGAATGACATGCGATCTCTGTCTGGAGGCGAGCGCTCCTTCTCCACCGTTTGTTTTGTCCTCTCTCTCTGGGCAATCACAGAGTCGCCTTTTCGCTGCCTTGACGAGTTTGATGTTTACATGGTAATGTCATACGGTTTTATTGACATTTGTTGTGTGTTTGTATGTCATTTATGTGTCATGATGACAAGGGGAGGGCAACATGAACTATATCTACTTTTTCATGCGTTAGGCCCAACATAAAAGACGCCCGATATGTCTACAAGTTCAGAACATAGCTGGCTAACAAAGTTTACTTTGTATCATTTAGTAATTATACATCTGATCAAACAGACATCACATGTGTGGTTCATCCCTCCTTACATTTCATCCATTTACTGTCTGGCTTTTTCTGGTGCAGAATTATAGTGCATGTCTCACGTCGATGACATTAAAGTCGGATAAATTGCAACGTGACTTCTCAGTCTGCAGACGCTTTGAAAACTATTGAGTGTGTTTGATTTAGTACCACATGGAAGTGAGACAAATCTGACCTTTTTTGGGGGGGCAGGGGGGTGAGATGATTGGCCGTGCATAATGCAAAATGTTTCTTTTAATATAATAAAAAGTCATCATTATGATTATTAAAATAAATTATTAGCCAATTTATCTCTAACTTACCAGAATTTGCAGCATAACTTGATCTAGGATGGAAAAAAAAATGAACTTGACTCTGTTCCTCTTTTGCTCTTTTAGGACATGGTGAACAGGAGGATATCGATGGACATGATGCTGAAAGTAGCTGCCAGTCAGCGCTACAGACAGTTCATTTTCCTCACGCCCCAGAACATGAGGTAACCATCGGAACCATTTCTGTTTATGCAACGCAAATCAATTCCACCCACACCTTTCGACTTGTCTTACTTTCTCGTGTCTTAAATGGTGTATGGCAGAACCGCTTAACTGAAATGACACTACTTTAAGAACTTTGTCTGATTCTTTTAAAAGTACTAAGCAGCTTAAAATCTTGTCAATATTTTTGTTGCTTTCTTTCCTGCTCAGTTCTCTTCCCGTGAGCAAAACCATCCGTATCCTCCGCCTAAAGGACCCTGACCGAGGGCAGAACAACTTTCGCAGTGAAGACCAGTAATACTCTCCATTGCAATGTTGAATTTGGTAATGTAATGTAACATGTTCAATTCGTAAAATGATAATAATAAACAAAACAAAAAATAGCTGCATTACTTATAAATGAGACATAGCCGCTAAAGAGTCTATTTTCATAAATATGGCCACATAATGCTGCTTGCAGCTTTAAAGTCGAGGTTATGATCAATGCAACTGCTTGAACCAGAACAAGTTACAGCTTCAGTTTCTGGAGCCCAGTGGCATCTAGTGGTGAAATACTGACACCACAAAAAAAAAAAATAAAAATATATATATATATATATTTTTATATATAAATTGCCTGTTTATATTTCTAAAGTAAAGTTTGTTTGTTTTTTCTGTAATAGTATACAGTTTTTCAGTTTTGCCCCTTAAGATCTCATTTGTTTCATGTAAAAGCTATTGTATAAAGGATTGTTTGATAAAAAAAAAAATGGCAAATTTGATTTAAGATGTATACAATGTTGCACAGTTTTCTTATGTTGGCTACGTAAGAAATAAGGTCTGAAATGCAAACTGTTTGAAAAGTTAACTTTTAAGCTTTTAATGTTAATTACTATTTTGTATTTTACTTGTAATTATTTAAAGACGATTTTGGTGGTGCCTACACGTCTAAATTAATTGAATTTTTTCACCTTTTCACTTTAAAAATTGTACAGATTTTGCAGCAGAGAGAAGTTTTGTAGTTTTTAGGTTTTTCAACGTGACTTTCAACAGGTCCTTGTACTTTCTGCACAAGTACGCTTCTCTTACGGCTGCTGTTAAAAGTGAATGATAAACTTTTACGTTATAGCATAAAGTAAAAATTGCTGCTAGTTTTGTATCATTTTGCCATCAGTTGTTAAAAAGGTTGGTCACATTTCAGATTTGTAAAATCTCTTATTTGTAGCATTTTCTTCAGGCTCATTTCTATTCAGTGGATGCATAATTTATCTCAGGTTAAATATTTTTGAAGACACAAAACAATAAAGTTTATAAACTGTTCTGCAAATGTGTATTGGTGTTTTTGCCCCCTCCCTTTGGAATACTTCTGACTGGAAGAAATACAGAGATGCAAAACTCAGGTAGAAAAATTTCTTTACAGGATAACTTTTTATGATGCCGTTTGTCAAAAGCCAGAGACCAGAACTTAACTTTTTGGCCCCAAGCGAAAAATGCCGTGTTTAAAAACAAACGACACATTCGTCTGTACACACTTGTTACCTGTGGTGAAATGTCATGATTGTGTCATGCAGTCCATTTCTTCAGAATGAAGGGGAAACTGGTCAGCGTAGGTGGGAAAATTAAGAGAGCTAAACAACAATAATGGAAGAAAACCAGAGATTTTAAAATACTTTAGACTTGTGAGGCGTTTTACCTTAAATAAGGACAAACTAGTATATTGTTTTTGGATTATTAATATAAACATTTATTAGTTTACTTAAAGGACTCGCATACATTTTTCTTCTGCTGTTAATGGTTTGAAAGCTGTAAAAAATAATTTATTGGTTTTGAATTTATTTTTAGGCAGGTTTAGGAAAAATGCACTAGCCTAATTACGTATATCAATATTAACTCCACTTAGCCTTAAGTCTGGTTGCTACGCTGTATGCTTCAGAATAACGGTCACTTTGATTAAAACGTTGCACTTGACGCTCTTTCGAGGTCAGCCTTGTGATGAGGAGAATGGATTTGCACCTTTAAGGGCTGTGTGCCACCCCACTCCCCAACCCCCAACACCACTGGAATGCATTTCAGCCTGATGCACGTAACACTAGTTGACAACATAGCTGACCTCTCAGAGGAAACTGGTGCTTCTCCTTACATCTCCCAAATTTGCAACCAGGAGACAACATGAAGCCCAAATCCTTTCCATCCCGACTGTTTGACAGGAATTCAGCAGGAGTGTCAGGTGAAAGGAGGAATAGTTGTGCAGCAAAATATCAACGGCATGTTGACTCTGTGGATCAACCACCCTCTGATGACAGCAGTCCAAACGAGAAAGCCAAAAAAGACCTAAACTTTGCCTTTCTGCCAGAGCGCTATGAACCACTGATAGATGACGAGGCTAAAGAAGAGAAGAAAAAGAGGAAGAAAGAAAACTACAAGAAAGTAAAAAAGGTATGTATTGTGTATTTTAGCTCAACTAAAACTGACTGTTACTGTTTAGATATAGCGACAAAAAGGAGTGTGCAGCACACTTTTGAGTTTTAAGTATTTCCATACACAACTGCTAAATTTCGTCTGATGTATTTCGATTATGATTCTTTCACGTCAGATGATATATTAAAAATGGTCAGATGTCTTTGTAGTTTAATAAACCTATTTACAAATTTTGCCCTCATAACCCTGTGGACATAAAGTCAAATAAGTAAAAATAAAATAAAATATAAATATCGATATATTTTATTTATAATGTATTTTATATCTTTAAATCTCAAAGGACAAAAACACATTAAGCAATTGCAATGAATAAAAATAATCAAATAAATGAATAAATAAAAAATCCTATATAGCCACAGCAATCAGATGCTACAATAACTCTGAAGAACCTTGCATGAGTTATAATTGCCAAAGTGACCTCATTCTGAAAAATAAGAGTTGTACTTGCTAAGCACAGGTAATATACAAGATTAAAGTTAAGAAACTGACTTAATCTTTGGCAAAAAATATACTTCTCATTGTGAGATCCAGATCAGGCCTCATTGACGGAGATTTGATAGCTACGGTGTATTTATGTAGCTATCAAATCTACATAAATTTGATAGCTACATATCCAAACTGAAGCTTGTCTGCTTAAAATTTATAGTTCCCTGTTCAGCTCCAGTAGGATAGTTATACTCAGTTCATCCTGTTTCTGCTGCAGCCGGTCAGCCCTTTCCTGTCCAGGATGTGCGAGACAATGGAGTTCTTAGGACGTTTTGTCGTGATGTTGCAGTCAGGACGAAAACGAGCTTCTCTTCCTGCTGCTGTTATTGTGCCACAAAAGAATATATATATATCTCCTTGAAAACTAAGTCTTGTCCTTTTATTATTTTAACCTATTTGTCTGGTAGGGCTAAATTAATGGTGACACCCTTGTGTTGAAAAACAACTTTTTGACGATTTTTCTTCTATATCCAGAATGTTGGGAAGGCACTTCGCACCACCTGGAAGTGTCTGATGCTCGGTCTGTACAACTTCGCCCTCGCCTATTCCACTCCCATCGCAGCGGCAGCAACTTTTGTTCCAGATTTTCACCCCAGCAGAGACAGGACATGAGCTACGCTGCAAGGATGCCGCCTTTGGAGTTAGTTGTAACCTTGGGACCTTGACCAAACTCTCTATGTTTTTTATATTCTTGTATTTTAAAAAAATATATATGTTTTTTTGTGCCTTTTCCCCCCACCCCCACAATTTTGTTGTTTCCATATGTTTAATCAAGTCTCCTGCTGCAGGATAGCAGTAGCAGGTAATGTATTTTTGTGGATATAGATATTTAGAAACTGGAAAAGTTGAACAAAAAATTAACAGTATGTTGTACTGGAACAGGTAGGAAGTGAGAATGCACATTTTCTTTCCAACAGTCTTATATAACTTCATACACCTGACCAAAGATACCGTATATGGAAATGAGCAATAGCACATTTTAGCAATTTTTTTATGCAATTTGTGCCCTAGAATTGCATTAATACACAATTGTTTTAGGTAGTAAGTCTAGAGCAGTGTTTCTCAACCCTGGTCCTCACCGCCCCCCTGCTCTGCATGTTTTAGATGTGCCTCTATTCCAGAACAGCTGATTCAAATGATTGCATGACCATCAAGTACTGCAGAAGCCTGTTAATCACCCAGAGATACAATTCAGGTGTGTGGCAGAAGGGAAATACCTAAAGCATGCAGGACAGGGGGGCGCTGAGGACCAGGGTTGAGAAACACTGGTCTAGAGGGTGCAATATGTTCACATGCTGGGAAATCTCGTAGAAGATGTGAAGTTTAGCAAAGTTGATGAAGAAGTGCAGAGAAGAAGAAGAAGAAGAAGTCCTGTATTTTTATAGTTGAGGAGCTCTGAAGCCAGTTGTGGCAAAGAGGAGCAGGACATGCATGAAAGTGATTAGAAGCATATCTACCTTTAATGACATGCACAAGGACAGTGAAACAGTGGCGAGATAAGTGGTAGGAGTTATAAATTCAAAGTCTGAGAGGTATTACATCAGCGATCATGTCTGAAGGATGAGGTTCTATGAATGATGTCAGAAACTTTTATTGTGCTCTGTAGTGACAACTGTGGTTTGCTTTAGAAAAAGGGAGCCCAGCTCCAGAGCCATTACTATCAGCTGATGGAAGGAAAGAAAATATTTTTTATTGTGCACTCTAAACTAAATGTGTTTTTATGTTACATGTTGAAAATGTATCTTTTGTTAATATAGATTTTAAGACTGTCAGATTTTGTGTAGTAAAAGACAAACCTGTCTCTTGGTCGTACGTGGTGCTTAGCTGCACTATACATTGTATATTAAAACTGATTTAAAAATATTTTGCTTAACTTTTGTCTTTTATTATTCTACCTATTTAATCATTTTGCAGCTGTGTAACAATATATTTTTCTGATTTTCACTGTTTAAACATTTTAAGAACTTTTGTGAAACATAATTAAGACAAAAAAAAGACACTTTTGAAGACGTATTCACGTTTACACTTTGAAGGAAGCCGATTGGCTGTCTGGCTGTGACCTCATCCGCTTCATTCGCATTTCCGTTTTCTTTTACCTTTAGCTAAGCTATACGGTTAGCTTTGTCGTTTTTAAAGATGACAGAACAAAAACCAGAGAATATTAGCTCCATACCCATCGACGGATTCAGTAATTTAAGAATAACGTCGATATGGACGTTTCTAATGTCGGTACGTTTTAATTTTCTTTTGCCAAAATGGCTTGACTAACTAGCTAATCGAGGTGTTAGCCATCTCTGCCTGACTAAAAACAATGACTTATTACAATGCACATTTTGTGTGTTTACAGGTGCAGTGGTCTGAACCATGGCTAATTGGGCTCATAGCATTTCATGTTCTGTGTTTGTTCCTGACTGTAGTAACCTGCAAGTTTTACAGAGCTCAGATCTGCCACTTCCTGGTCATAGGTACGTGTTCTGCAACGTCCCATCAGTATCTAGATCAGTTTCTGGGAAAACTACCGATTGTACATTTGTGTCATCTGAAGCAGAAAAAGCCTATGTCCTTAATAGAGTAATGGCTGATAGATTAAATACAAAAGTAACAAAATGCTGGAAATGAGCAAGTTATTGGCTTCGAAGAATACTCAGGAAAAGTAAACAGGAGGCGCCATAGCAGC
>NW_015112997.1:226790-232289 GCF_001443285.1 Poecilia latipinna
GCAGAAGGGAAATACCTAAAGCATGCAGGACAGGGGGGCGCTGAGGACCAGGGTTGAGAAACACTGGTCTAGAGGGTGCAATATGTTCACATGCTGGGAAATCTCGTAGAAGATGTGAAGTTTAGCAAAGTTGATGAAGAAGTGCAGAGAAGAAGAAGAAGAAGAAGTCCTGTATTTTTATAGTTGAGGAGCTCTGAAGCCAGTTGTGGCAAAGAGGAGCAGGACATGCATGAAAGTGATTAGAAGCATATCTACCTTTAATGACATGCACAAGGACAGTGAAACAGTGGCGAGATAAGTGGTAGGAGTTATAAATTCAAAGTCTGAGAGGTATTACATCAGCGATCATGTCTGAAGGATGAGGTTCTATGAATGATGTCAGAAACTTTTATTGTGCTCTGTAGTGACAACTGTGGTTTGCTTTAGAAAAAGGGAGCCCAGCTCCAGAGCCATTACTATCAGCTGATGGAAGGAAAGAAAATATTTTTTATTGTGCACTCTAAACTAAATGTGTTTTTATGTTACATGTTGAAAATGTATCTTTTGTTAATATAGATTTTAAGACTGTCAGATTTTGTGTAGTAAAAGACAAACCTGTCTCTTGGTCGTACGTGGTGCTTAGCTGCACTATACATTGTATATTAAAACTGATTTAAAAATATTTTGCTTAACTTTTGTCTTTTATTATTCTACCTATTTAATCATTTTGCAGCTGTGTAACAATATATTTTTCTGATTTTCACTGTTTAAACATTTTAAGAACTTTTGTGAAACATAATTAAGACAAAAAAAAGACACTTTTGAAGACGTATTCACGTTTACACTTTGAAGGAAGCCGATTGGCTGTCTGGCTGTGACCTCATCCGCTTCATTCGCATTTCCGTTTTCTTTTACCTTTAGCTAAGCTATACGGTTAGCTTTGTCGTTTTTAAAGATGACAGAACAAAAACCAGAGAATATTAGCTCCATACCCATCGACGGATTCAGTAATTTAAGAATAACGTCGATATGGACGTTTCTAATGTCGGTACGTTTTAATTTTCTTTTGCCAAAATGGCTTGACTAACTAGCTAATCGAGGTGTTAGCCATCTCTGCCTGACTAAAAACAATGACTTATTACAATGCACATTTTGTGTGTTTACAGGTGCAGTGGTCTGAACCATGGCTAATTGGGCTCATAGCATTTCATGTTCTGTGTTTGTTCCTGACTGTAGTAACCTGCAAGTTTTACAGAGCTCAGATCTGCCACTTCCTGGTCATAGGTACGTGTTCTGCAACGTCCCATCAGTATCTAGATCAGTTTCTGGGAAAACTACCGATTGTACATTTGTGTCATCTGAAGCAGAAAAAGCCTATGTCCTTAATAGAGTAATGGCTGATAGATTAAATACAAAAGTAACAAAATGCTGGAAATGAGCAAGTTATTGGCTTCGAAGAATACTCAGGAAAAGTAAACAGGAGGCGCCATAGCAGCTCCACATGAGAACATTATTTACAACTCTGAAGAATCCATATTGTTTTAGCTATCCCTTCTACTGGCCTACAACCTTATAAATATAGGATGTGATCAGATCATTGGAAGACAAAACATTAACTGTACAAGATTATATACGAGTAATCCGTCAGCAGCTGAACAATGCCACAATTTTAATAAAACTTAATTTTAAGTGAATATGTCAAAATAGGAAAATGTTGGATAAAAACGGAAAAAAAAAATTGACTATTTGTCATTGTCCAATGCTGACACACAGCATGAAGCTTTACCCATCATTATAAGTAGTTAGAATAGTACGATAAAAATAGTGTTTTTGCTGCCAAGCAAGCAGTTGTAAAATCAAGACTTTTCAACCAGAGATTGCTTATTTTAATGCAACACATACACTAGAAAATTTTAAAACTTCTCCGTCTAAAAAAAAAAACGAATGGAGCGACTGCCTACATAGAAATCCCTTCTCCTGAACGTGCATGTGCCGATAGTTTGAATTGCATTTAGTCATTAACTTTGCAGTAATTCCATAGCAAAAGCACAGATGCAGGAGCTTGGGGTCGTCATGGGCCAGTTTTCTGCAACTTTTAGATGTGTCTCTGCTTCAACACACCTGAGTCAAATAATCAGGTCATCAGCAACACTCTGGAGAACCTGACTGCATACCGAGGAGTTAATCCAGCCATTTGGTTCACGTCCAGGAAATCATCTGAAAGGTGCAGAACACGGGCCTTTTAGGAATGGAGTTGAATCCCCCTGGTATGCCCTGTGAGCCAGCATGGTAATTTATGGCATGAGAATCGTATAACATGTGTTTAGTTCATGCGTCTAGGCGAGAGACTGAGTTAAAAACAGGAAAGCAGGGCCAAATGTATCGGATTTAGAAAGCGAACATGAAGTGTTTGGCAGCAACCGCTCGGCTGATGGCCTCCTGCAGGAAGGTGTCGCAGCTTCACCGAAACACTGAGCCAGGTGTAGATTCTACGAAGACAAAAAAAGAAAAAATAAAGGGCAAACATAATGTTAATGGCAAATTCATTATGAACTGTGGCACAGAAACTATTTAAATACATCATGTTTTTTTAAATATATGATCAATAAAAATTGCAATGTATATGTTTAAAACATTATGTGTTAAATTAGAAAAATAATATTGCTGTATTGATTTACATATTTACTGATGTGTTATCATTAAGTGTATTTACTTGTTTTCAATCACTAAGAAAGTTTTAATGTGGAAAAATGGTGAAGACTAGTTAATATCAATATAAAAGTACACCACACACATTGTAAAATACTTCAGTTGTGTTTATCGTAAACTTTTTTAACCCTTCCATATCTTGCTTGCATCTCTGTCGTGTTTACTGACTTTAAGTCGTGACAGTTAATTGTCAAATAACCTGAGATATTTGGAGCCGTCAAACTAGAGCTAATTTTGAGGACAGGAAAGTGAAGAGATGTGACGATGTTGTGTTAGTGATATCATTAAGTGCCATCATTTGTTTATGTTTTAATAAATTAGTTAATGCAAGATCTCTCCACAGTTGGCCTGGTTTATAGTGCTGAATATCTGAATGAGCTGGCAGCGATGAACTGGAGGTAAGACCTAATATTTTTGTGCATTTGGGTATCTATTAATTGAAAAAAAAAAATGTCTACAAAAAATTGTTTATGTAAAGTTTTTCTTTTGCTCTTCTCTCAGGTCTTTTTCTAATTTCCAGTATTTTGACTCCAAGGGAATGTTCATATCACTGGTTTACTCAATTCCTCTCCTTCTCAATGCAGTCATCATCGTGGCAAGTTTTCAACTTTATTCTCCATCAACTTGTCACATCAAAACAAATATGTTAGAAATGTTCTCAGAAAGATTAAACCTCAGATCACGTGTCAAGTCGTTTCTTCTTCTTCTTCTTCCTCGCCGACAGATGGTGTGGGTTTACAGGACCTTTTCCACCATGACTGAACTCAAGACGCTTCAGCTGAAGCGAAGGGCCCGTCGAGAGAAGAGGGAGAAAAACGACTGATCCCTTTCCCCATGTCCGTACATGGCCTTCACCGGGAGAATTGAGAATCTCTCCCCTGCTAATCCTGAATTTTGGAAAAGGAAAACAGATTTGCTCTTGTGACTTTAAAAGGACTACTTTCTTTCACGGTGGAAGTCTCTCTTATCCTTATTTTTTTTTTTTTTAATTTTATTTCTTTTTTTTTAGCAGCGGAAGTTATTCAATGGGATTTATGTAGAACAAAGGTTATTATTGTTTTCTATTTTTATTGTCTCAAAGTGTGCTACAATGAAATATAAAGAACAGTTTTCTAAAGAACATGTTCCTTTTCATTCTTTAACAAAGCGAGTGAGAAAGGAGGCATGTGGGAATGTTTAAAGTCATCCAGTCCACATAGATTCTGAGGCAGCTTGCTGCTTCTTAAGATTTAGTGTATAATTAACTTCCTCTTTCTCTATGTGAGAGAGAGATTCCTTTCTTGACTTTGCAGATCTTCCAGGCACAAATCAACCCTGGATAGACTTTGATCACGCTCTGAAGCCATCACTCGATAACAGGGGTTCCAGTTTAACCAACTCATTTATTTACCAATATAATGACTTTTGTCTTGATTAAATTTTAATTTCTATATCATTATTTGTAGTACAAAAATATTGTCATTTAATGGTAATATTTGATTAAGATCTAAAGTCATTTTTATCCAATTAGGTTAGGAGGTTTGGTCAAAAATGATACAGGCATCTTCCAAAAAAAAAAAAAAAAAGCCCAATATACAATTTGCATCACCTTAGTTTTTACACGTATACAAAAATGCATCTTGAAATTGTTGCATGGTGTTTATATGTTTCCACTTTAACTGCCGACCGTTCATCCATGCAATAAAATTCAAAGCTTTGGAGGCTGCAAGGCCTCCCTGCCTTGGCGCTAATCTTTAGCTCCCACCACAGGCGCAAGTTCAGACTTGTGAGAAAGTGATATTTATGAGAAGTAAGTTTTGTTTCCTTCCATCTTCAGCGTGCTGGGTGTATTTGACGGTAAATGTGGACATCACTGAGTTAAACCTGCTTTTTCCAGACTTGCAGTCCTAATGTTCCATTTAGCCTCACTGATTTGGAGTTTTATTTAGACTGCTTTAATAACTTTATCATAATAATCAATTTCCATTTTCCTTCTTATTTTGAAGCATGTTTATTGTTTGATGATGTTTTATCATCCTTGCAGGCTGTACTAATGCTTTGGGCAGCAAACTAATAAGCTGTTTCCTTTTCCTTTGTTTTCCTTTTAGCTGGACTCTTACAATATTTCTTTCACTGCTGCTGGAAATGATTTCCGGCACGTTTAGTTGGATCTGTAAATGTAGGAACACTCTTCCCTGCAATTTTCCCAAACTGAGTTATCCACATTATGCTGCAATGCAAATCCAATGCACAGTGTATGTGGCTTTGGACAGGAGTCGTGCAGGAGAACAATAGTGCACCACTAGAAGGCAGCATGAGCTCGACCGCATGAGAGATTCAGCTGTCCGTACTTCAGCAAACTTTTCACTCACTCGCACTCCATTTTTCACCTCTTATCTCCCGGAATTTCACAAGATGTCTTACAAGGACTGCCCTGCTCTTTTTCCCCACCTTCTTTCTAAATCCATCCTTATTTGTTTTCTCAAGATGAAGCTGCTAGGCATAGGCGTACATAACCCACATCCATCTGTCAGGGTGCATTAGTTGCGGACATGAGGGATTGGGCAGCAGTCACTGGAACTTATCAGAAAGGAGCGGGGAGGAAGAGGAATGGGGCTGTTATTCAGTGGATGGTGCTGGTGTGCCTGCATGCTGGCACGTCAGAGCCTCCATCCCTCTCATGGGAGGCTCAGAGGAGGAACGGATCACTTCAGAAGACATTAGGCGCATAAAATTTGCCTCCTGACCTCACACTGGCGCACAAGAGCAGGTGTCGATGCGCAAACAAACTCTGCCCGTGAGATCACTGACCACACACACACACACACACAC